>NC_057881.1:3056284-3356284 GCF_019740435.1 Gambusia affinis
TAGGATCCAGTTAGATTATTGATTAATATGGGTTGTTGCTATGTTGTTGTACAGTGTTTTTGTTCAATGTGCCCCTTTTTTAAATTTTAGCCCCTGCCCCTCCCAAGGTCTCTGCACGGCCCTGGTTGTTGATGATCAGTAGCACTGCTGGCAGATATTTAGTGAGCAAGAGAACAGACTTGCCGTCTATCATGTAAGTCAATGCAAAGCTATCGATCACAAAGTCCTTAAATCTAAGTTGTAACAAAGCAGAAAGCTGAAGTTGTGGGCAGCGCAGGTTGCTACAATCCATAGTAACCACACAGGCACACCCACCAGAAGGAAACAAACTCCCGCCGCCCAGCAAAGCACTTTCATTCTATTGGCTGGAACGGTTGCCAGGCAACGGTACGTTTTCCAGAAAAGGCCATTTCTAATTACTCAAGGATGCAAGTATGTTCTTGTGTGTTCTTGTGTTCTTGGCAAGTACGTACCGGCAAGAACAGATGAAAGTCCGTTCTTACCAACTTCTTACCGAGTTCACAAGGACTAAATAATAAGATTTAAAAAGGGCCTTTGGGAGGATTTGATCAAAAAAATTATAACAGTTTATTTATTTGTAAAATATGACAGTGACAAGTTTAGTATTTTTAAAAATGTATTCTTTCCAAGACTTGATTTTAGACAAGTCTTGAAATTCTGTGAATTTACAGAAATTCAGCTTCTGTGAATTTCAATAAATTGTCCAATTTAACACAGAAATTACTTTAACATTTATAACTGGGAAAAATGTTAACAGATATCAAATATACATAAAGAAATATATGTTCTAAGTAGAAACACCTTCAAATTAATGGGATTAAGTTTTTATTACTGATTGTAAAAAGCTAAAATTAACAGAAATTTATTGCCTCAAATTACTTTTTCAAACTTCTGTTACCAGTGAAGCTTGAGTCACCTTCATCAGATTATTTGCTTATAAAATATTTATCACAAATCAAACAATAACAAATGATGGCCAGCGCGAGTCATGCAGTTGACTGATTCCTTCTTTACTCCCTAGATTTGGAAGGGATTCATAAGTAGGGAAAGTATTATTATTTTTTTTATATTTAATATTTTACCAACCTGCATCTGGCCAGACTTGCTGTCACACAACTGGATGATTATTTTACAATAACTGCTAAACACGGATTAACAAACTTGTTTCCGTTATTATCATAATCAGGTATATTCTTGTAAGATACCAGCATAGAAAGAAACCACCCAAAATTGTAGGAATGTCTTTATTAGAGTAACAAAAAAATAAATAAAACAAGCAGATAATAAGCCAATAACTCCAGGAAATTGATAATGAGACTGTCTAATCGAAAGCAAATATTACCATAATTAATTTTTTTTTTTTTTTTTTTTTGTTTGTTTGTTTTTTTTAAGAAGATGAGGAGACAGTGAAGAGGAAACGGCAGGACATGGGAATGAAGAGAACCGCCCGATAAACCAGTAGCTCCCTCGGTCTGTTAGCAATATGCTGCTCCAAAAACTCCTTAGCAAGTTTTAAAGTTTGAAAATCCTGGATGAACTGAGCGGGTAGATGAAGCTATAAGATCTACTTTCTCGCCTAAAAACAAATTAAAATGAGTTTGTGACAAATTAATAGTGGTCAAAGTGTAATACATTTCTGTACTCACTTTCTCCATTTACCGCTGCTGGTGGCGCATTGCATTGTGGGATATCTTGCTGGCTCAAGTCTGCATAAGGATGCGTCGATGCATCCTGGATAAATTGGGCAGCGCAAGAACACATCCGGGTTCTTTGAGCGTTCTTGCCTGGATAGAATTGGAACAGTAATTGTGCCGCTGTTTATGACGTTTCACTAAGAACAAAAGTACAGACAAGAATGCATGTTAATAAACTACACATACAAATAGTAAGTTACACATACAATAAGAAAATATGTGAGCATGAATTGCTGTGGACTGATTGGTCGATATGAGAGAATGGATCAACTTGCCTGAGCTTTTGACTTTTGAGACTTCCTAACTGCATCATCTCACTTTGGATTCAAGGGAGAACGATGCATTCCAGGCTGATGAAAAGCTGGGATATGTCAGCATTAGAATTGTAATGCTTCATTCAAAGTAGAAGAAAAGTTTGGATTTCTGAGCTTTGTGAATCTTTGAGACTAATTTAGCTCCATATTCCTGAGAGTGTTCTGCATGTGGGCAAAATGTTCACCCAAAACCATGACAAAGATGGGTTAGTTTGTTACAAATCATGTTTGAATGATTATACATACAATGAATAACAACTCTTATGAAGCCCAGGTGAAAATTCAAGCTGGGTTTCTCTCCAACCTGCATCATCCAATCGTTTCATTTCCACCGCAGCCAATCAGCCACAGGTCCTCGCTCCGCCTCAGCCAATCACTGCTCAATAATCCCTTTATAAGGTTCCTCATACACGGACCTCCCAGGCTTCTTCAAGACCCCCTTCTTTCTGGTCTCCACTCCACCACCAGTATCCGGGTCAGGAGGAAGGCGACCCTAATCCTCACCTTAAACTGTCCATCTGGGGGAGATTCTCAGCTTCTGCTGGGGTCCAAATGGCAATAAAATCTAACCTTCAAGTCAAATAAAACTGTTTAAGTTTTGCTTTCTCTCTGCATGAATTTTCATATTTATTTAGTTTTAGTTGGATACAATTATTTGTTTTATAATGTGTTTAAATACAGTCATCAGTACATTACAATTCATCTGTCAGTGAAGTTACATTTTTAGTTCATTCTAGTTAAAACCTTCAGATATAAAACATGTTTTATTTTATGTAGTTACTTTCATTTTTCTTTCTGTCTAACAGGTAAAATTGTCTCAGTGTTGCTTCTACACTCACAAAACGTATTTGATCAAATATCTACCTGTGATGCTGTAATTATTGTGAACTACTTTGGTCAGCTGAGCTTGTTGCAAATTTACTATTTAAATAACTTTGGCTTGACATGAAAACATCCTTCACAGTTGTTTATTTTTCTTAATTGTTGTTATCTTTTCAAACATGATTTTTCTCACAAAGTTTAAAAACATAGTTTAGCTATAATTTTTTTTAACTCAACATTTTTTTAGTTGGCCTACAGTGAATTTTCTTAAGCAAATGTCATAAATTTGTGTATTTGCATTCAAAATTCAGTATTGACTGTTTTTATACACTGATTAATGTTACAGTTAAGTGTGACTGGTATTCTAAAACTATTATTAAAATCAATATCAAATCTAAATACTGAGAAATGTGTTATTTATTTATTATAAAAAACAAAAGAGGAAAAGGGGAGGAACCTGTTACACTGATATCTGCCTAGCAACTAATGACAAACAGTTATTTTACTTTAAAGAACTCAATTGGTTGACAGCTATCAGGCCTCAGTCCTGTTAAACCAAACATTGTTTTCTTCAAGAGTAGAAGAGAATTAATGTTGCACAATCATCCATCAAACTTTCACAACTGAAAGTTCTTATAAAATTACAATGAACCTAAACTCATTTAAACATTTCTTTTTCTTTTTACATTTCTTACAATCACATTTTTACTCACTCCGCTGTATTTCTACATTGAATCTTCTAGATTCCCAGACTTCCCAGCATTTGTGTCTGTTGAGTTTGTTGACAATATTAAAATGAGTCATTGTGACGACAGAAGTATCAGAAATGTATCCAAAGAGGAATAGATGAACTTTACATTGAAGGATCAACAGAACTGGGAGAGTCGGACTCTGGTCTGTTTGGTGAACCAGAAGCTCTTTAGGGAAACATTAAAAAGACAAAGCAGTGGTTCAACTGAGGGTTAGTTCATGTTTGTCTATTATTGGATGTGTGTAATCAGTAGTGGGCCACAAAGCAACGCTGGACAGAATTTTGTCCCAATTCAATTAAGTAATTAATTAATTAAAAGGCAGGAAATAAACTGGAGTCAAGATTATTTATCTGGTTTTCTCCAGTAGTATTTATTTGGTGATTTGTGGGGCTCTAACATATATAGCATGAATAACTTGTCACATAAATTTATGGTGATATCAACATAACTATTATTAATAGTTAATCATAAAACTATAGCTTTTATAATTAACTATTTAATTTACCAGTTATTTATTTAGTTATTTAATCCGAAATAAATGTAAGTTTAACTCTTTTTTGTCATTTTATGCTATTGCTGATGTAAATCTGGGACTCATTCTTGATAAACAACAAATTTGAAGTTTTGATATTCTGTGTGAAGCTGTGAAATTGATTGCTGAGCGCCCCCTGCTGGACACCTTAAGAAGCAGCACATAATAGGGCCACTATAGATAGAAAATGAAATAAAATTATGAGAAAAAATACATTTTGACGTTTTTCTTAGAAATCTTCTAGAAAACATCTATATGTTTCAAAAGTCAAAGAATGTTGGACATTTGGACATTTTCAGTTTGAATAATATTTCTGGTGGTGTCGGAACAATTCTGTTGCATTGTTGTTATTTATTGTCATTTATTGCAGTCTTTGTAATGCTTCAATACACATGCATATCTTCAACATTTTTAAATTAACCCACCCAGTTGCACATTCCTTTGTACCACACTACGCTATTTTAAAATAAATGCACAGTATTTATATTGAATTTTTGCAAAGTTTGTTACAACAATGAAATTGTGTTCATTCTGTTTTTACATTCTATCTTTTTGTGACTTGCGTTGATTGCCTGTTACTTTTCTGTTGTTGCACCAGAATTTCCCCACTGTGGGACAATAAAGGGATTTCTAATTCTAATATCTATAAAACAAAAAAAGAAATTTGTTGCTGAAGGTTTTTGTTACTTCTAATCAGCACTGGCTCTTCCAAGAAAATATGTCAGAAGGAATCATACAAATAATTGTTGATCTTTAAGTTCAACAATTGATCAATAATTTATATTGAGATAAAAAGAAAAGAATCAAACTAAATGTTCAGTTTGATCTTCTGAGTATTTGCGATTATTGAGCCACAACTGTTTTATGTTAATTTTAATCAAAACTTCATGTTATTTAATATAAAAATGTTCTGTTTGTGTTTTACCAGTCAGTGTACAACTGTGAGTGGCATGAAGAAACCAAACAAATAAATGGATATAAATAGTACAGTTATGATGGAGAAGATTGACCTGAAGACAGAGAGATGGAAAACTGTAAAACCTCAAGGCTTCATCAACAAACACAAGTGGAATCATGACACATATTTGATTGGACAAATTAAGGAAAACCTCATCCAGATTTTCTCTCAATAGCAAAGAAGGATGTGAACTATCAGAGAGGTTCTCTGTGATCAGGAAGAAATCACAGAAAAATGGTGGTTCTCTAAATAAAGTTACAGATAAAACTGTTAGTTTTATTATACACAGATCTTCCCTCAGCGTCTCTCCTCCAGAAGATGCTGCAGGTTTCTATCCTAACAGAAATTTAAAAATCTGTTATGATATATTTATACAACTGCATTTATAATCAGTTGTTTAAAGTCACACAATTGAGTCAAAATGATATTACAGCCACTATGGGGGAGTTAACATCCCTTGTGCTCATTGTCTATATAAATGTAAGTTTTGGATTTTAAAACTATGGAAGTAAATATGTGCCGTCAGAATTTGAATAAAAAATACCTCTGAAATTTGAATGTTGTATATTAGTGCTTACTTTTTCAGTATTAAAATAAATTCAGAATATATTTTTAACCTAAAAAAAAATTCAATGTCATTATTTTTGCAGTAAAAAAAAATTCGGTGTAATTTTTTTTACATGGTTGCAATTTTCAGTTATTAAAAAAATTCACATTCCTATATCAAAGTGATCAAATTTTCAATATACATATTTTTCACAGTTTAAATTTTCAGTGTTAAAAAAATTCAGCATATAAAAAATTCAACTTTTCAAAATTCAAATGCAATATTTTCGTTGTCCTCCAATTCAACTTGCTCAAATTCGCCGTCTCAAATTCAGCGTCTAAATATTCGCTGTAAAAATGGCCAAGGTTACTTCAGGTCACAGACATTAGCAATGGATGTCAGATTCCAACATCCACCTAATCACGTGACACAATCATATTGAAGAAATACCAGCATCACCCAGGCTGGCGACCATGGAGGCGAATGACATAAACCCAACGGTGAGTTTAATGCTTTCATATTTCTATAGTATATTTTATTTTGTGCATGAAGTTTGATACATTATCTTAAAGCCTGATTTAAAACACGGGTTGGGCCGTTGTTAATCTTACACCGTGTAGTGCCGGCATATTACCTCTCGCTACCTCCTAGCACCCCAGCCCCTCCCGCTGTCCCGTCCAATTTCCCCAGTTTTATTTCAAAAAGAAATACCACTTGGGTCAAGTCTAGAATCTTTAAAGAGAACTGATGGGTGGCATTCTGGGTTGTTTGTATGTTGTCTTAGGTGAGACTGAGACAGGCAGTCTTAGTAAAGTCGTAATTTTTCAGGAGATGCTACCGCTAATATGGCTGCCTTGTGTGCTTCAAAGAGGGCTGTGAACACTTTCCGACATTAATTATAACCACAACCCCATTCTGATCAGCTACCGTATTGTTCAGGTGACTTCATTACAACATCATCCAAAATACTGCTTCTCTTATCTGACAATTGTTGATATACAATATTAATTTACATTCTTTTACTTTGCCTAAAACCTCGTTCTGTTACCTAGCAACACTATAAACAACCGCCTTTGTTTTTTCAGTTGATTTAACTAATTTTCAAGAAAATATATGCTTGTAAGTACATCTGTTAACTTATTTTAGATTAAATATCATAATTTAATTTAGATTACTGTGACTTCTCAATGCTGACCTACTGATGTCAAAATACTTTTTATTTTTACTGACAATTTTTAAATGTTTTTTCTTTTTTCTCTTTTCAAGGAACTTTTGCTGAATCATATTTTTGATAGACTCCGTGATCGTTTGGAGCAGGAAGAAGCAGTTTTATATCTGGGTAGAGTGTGCACAATCAAAGGTTTGTACAAATGACAAGTTTCAATATGTGATGCTTTTGAATGTCTATAGTAACATTAGCTTTGTGTGGTCTTCAATATGATGAGATTTGAAGGGCAGTTTTTAATCGTTTATTACTCCATAATTGAAGGACTGAGCGACTGTGGAGAGATCTGTGGACGGCTGTAACGTGCATCTATTATGACGTGCTACACTACCTTAAAGAAGAGGGATACCTGGACATTTCAAATGAAGCACTCCTCTTCTGTTGCCATTATGTCTTCCTGCCATGTCTGCAGGATGATCTGGATACTTTCTGCAGTGGCTGGGACAATCACCCACTTCGAACTGAAGCAACATGACTCCTAACCTGCTCTGGGTTCTTGGTCGTACACATCATCCAATTCCTGAACCCCACGGTGCCTTGACAGAGGTTATAAAGATTATAACGGAGGCTCAGATGTATTTGCTGAACATTTTATGTTCAGATTTTTATTTAATAACAATAGCTGAATAACGGCAAACGGCTGTTTGCCGTTATTCAATTAAACAATTAATCAACTGAAAAAACAAAGGCGGTTGTTTATAGTGTTGCTAGGTAACAGAACGAGGTTTTAGACAAAGTAAAAAGAATGTAAATTAATATTGTATATCAACAATTGTCAGATAAGAGAAGCAGTATTTTGGATGATGTTGTAATGAAGTCACCTGAACAATACGGTAGCTGATCAGAATGGGGTTGTGGTTATAATTAATGTCGGAAAGTGTTCACAGCCCCTCTTTGAAGCACACAAGGCAGCGATATTAGCGGTAGCATCTCCTGAAAAATTACGACTTTACTAAGACTGCCTGTCTCAGTCTCACCTAAGACAACATATAAACAACCCAGAATGTCGCCACCCATCAGTTCTCTTTAAAGATTCTAGACTTGACCCAAGTGGTATTTCGTTTTGAAATAAAACTGGGGAAATTGGACGTGGAACAGCGGGGAGGGGCTGGGGGTGCTAGGAGGTAGCAAGATGTAATATGCCGGCACTACACGGTGTAAGATTAACAACGGCCCAACCCGTGTTTTAAATCAGGCTTTAAGATAATGTATCAAACTTCATGCACAAAATAAAATATACTATAGAAATATGAAAGCATTAAACTCACCGCTGGGTTTATGTCATTTCTCCATGGTCGCCAGCCTGGGTGATGCTGGTATTTCTTCAATATGACGGTTGTGTCACGTGATTAGGTGGATGTTGGACTCGGACATCCATTGCTAATGTCTGTGACCTGAAGTAACCTGAAGTAACCTTGGCCATTTTTACAGCGAATTTTTAGACGCTGAATTTGAGACGGCGAATTTGAGCAAGTTGAATTGGAGGACAACGAAAATATTGCATTTGAATTTTGAAAAGTTGAATTTTTTATATGCTGAATTTTTTAACACTGGTGTTTTTTAACACGGTGTGATGTTTGCTAGCAAACACGGTGTGATGTTTGCTAGCAAACGCGGTGATGTTTGCTAGATGTTTGCATCTAGCAAACGCGGTGATGTTTGCTAGATGTTTGCATCTAGCAAACATCAAGCAAACACGGTGTGATGTTTGCTAGCAAACACGGTGTGATGTTTGCTAGCAAACACGGTGTGATGTTTGCTAGCAAACACGGTGTGATGTTTGCTAGCAAACACGGTGTGATGTTTGCTAGCAAACACGGTGTGATGTTTGCTAGCAAACACGGGGTGATGTTTGCTAGATGTTTGCATCTAGCAAACATCAAGCAAACACGGTGATGTTTGCTAGCAAACGCGGTGATGTTTGCTAGCAAACGCGGTGATGTTTGCTAGCAAACGCGGTGATGTTTGCTAGATGTTTGCATCTAGCAAACATCAAGCAAACACGGGGTGATGTTTGCTAGCAAACACGGTGTGATGTTTGCTAGCAAACACGATGTGATGTTTGCTAGCAAACACGGTGCGATGTTTGCTAGCAAACACGGTGTGATGTTTGCTAGATGTTTGCATCTAGCAAACATCAAGCAAACACGGTGATGTTTGCTAGCAAACGCGGTGATGTTTGCTAGCAAACACGGTGTGATGTTTGCTAGATGTTTGCATCTAGCAAACATCAAGCAAACACGGTGTGATGTTTGCTAGCAAACACGGTGTGATGTTTGCTAGCAAACACGGTGTGATGTTTGCTAGCAAATACGGTGTGATGTTTGCTAGCAAACACGGTGTGATGTTTGCTAGCAAACACGGTGTGATGTTTGCTAGCAACACGGTGTGATGTTGGCTAGCAAACACGGTGTGATGTTTGCTAGCAAACACGGTGTGATGTTTGCTAGCAAACACGGTGTGATGTTTGCTAGCAAACACGGTGTGATGTTTGCTAGCAAACACGGTGTGATGTTTGCTAGCAAACACGGTGTGATGTTTGCTAGATGTTTGCATCTAGCAAACATCAAGCAAACACGGTGTGATGTTTGCTAGCAAAAACGGTGTGATGTTTGCTAGCAAACACGGTGTGATGTTTGCTAGATGTTTGCATCTAGCAAACATCAAGCAAACATGGTGATGTTTGCTAGATGTTTGCATCTAGCAAACATCAAGCAACACGGTGATGTTTGTTGCTAGCAACGCGGTGATGTTTGCTAGCAACGCGGTGATGTTTGCTAGCAAACGCGGTGATGTTTGCTAGCAAACGCGGTGATGTTTGCTAGCAAACGCGTTGATGTTTGCTAGATGTTTGCATCTAGCAAACATCAAGCAAACACGGTGTGATGTTTGCTAGCAAACGCGGTGTGATGTTTGCTAGCAAACGCGGTGTGATGTTTGCTAGCAAATGCGGTGATGTTTGCTAGCAAACGCGGTGATGTTTGCTAGATGTTTGCATCTAGCAAACATCAAGCAAACATGGTGATGTTTGGTAGATGTTTGCATCTAGCAAACATCTAGCAAACATGGTGATGTTTGCTAGCAAACATGGTGATGTTTGCTAGATGTTTGCATCTAGCAAACATCAAGCAAACGCGGTGATGTTTGCTAGATATTTGCATTTAGCAAACATCAAGCAAACATGGTGATGTTTGCTAGATGTTTGCATCTAGCAAACATCAAGCAAACATGGTGATGTTTGCTAGATGTTTGCATCTAGCAAACATCAAGCAAACACGGTGTGATGTTTGCTAGCAAACACGGTGTGATGTTTGCTAGCAAACACGGTGTGATGTTTGCTAACAAACACGGTGTGATGTTTGCTAGCAAACACGGTGTGATGTTTGCTAGCAAACACGGTGTGATGTTTGCTAGATGTTTGCATCTAGCAAACATCAAGCAAACACGGTGATGTTTGCTAGCAAACGCGGTGATGTTTGCTAGCAAACGCGGTGATGTTTGCTAGCAAACGCGTTGATGTTTGCTAGATGTTTGCATCTAGCAAACATCAAGCAAACACGGTGTGATGTTTGCTAGCAAACGCGGTGTGATGTTTGCTAGCAAACGCGGTGTGATGTTTGCTAGCAAACGCGGTGTGATGTTTGCTAGCAAACGCGGTGATGTTTGCTAGCAAACGCGGTGTGTTGCTAGCAAACGCGGTGATGTTTGCTAGCAAACGCGGTGATGTTTGCTAGCAAACGCGGTGATGTTTGCTAGCAAACGCGGTGATGTTTGCTTGCAAACGCGGTGATGTTTGCTAGCATCTAGCAAACATCACCAAACCCAAGTGGAACAATGACAAAGTACAAAAGAAAAAATACATCATCCAGATTTGTCTCTACATGGCAGAAATTGTGAACCATGGAAGAAGATCTGTGATGTTCTGCTGATATAATAACCAGCAACAATAATTAAAATACATAACTGCTGACAAAAACTGAATTATTATGCAAACAAAATCTGTACATTGTTTCTTTTAGTTTGTCTGATCTTCTCTCATTGTTTCTGCTCTAGAAAACTCCAACGTGTCTCTTGTGTTATGGAAAAACTGGTAGAAATGTTTGCATTTCAACAATATAGGACATTATCTGTGTTTAGTATATTTTTAATAAAATGTCATCATATTTGAATAACTTCAACTCAATAAAATCTCACATTTTGCTTCTCCATTATTTTGCTAGTAAAGAGTTTCCAACATCTAGCAGATTTAGTTTGAGCTGCTCACGTTGTCATTTAGACACAATTTTATGTGAATCATAAATCAGAAAACCAATTTTATGTAAAACGATTATAAGAATCAAAAACGTTATTACTTTGTAATAAAGTTGCATAATAATTATTTCAAAGATTAAGCCATGCAAGTCTAAATACATGTAGCCAATACAATAAAATTACAAATGGTTCATTAAATCAGTTATAGATTAATGAGACATACATACATACATAACATACATAACATATATAACATATAAAAATATGTATTTAATATGTACTTATAAATATATTTAGATTTTTGTTTTTTGTTTTATTTGGTAATCTGGAGGTATAAATACACTGAAGTGAATGACTTTAATTAATATTTTATAAATTTTACTGTGAAATGTAAGGTTTGTGGATGAATTAAAATTAAATGATAAATAATTGTGAAAAGTTTCCTTCATTCAGTTTTCAGAAACCAAATTTATATTAAAATATTAATGTTGTAAGATCAACACTATGTTTTTCTGAAGCGCTTTTATTGATAAACTCTTGTATTCTGCTTGTATTTTTGAGTTTGAACTCTTAAAAACGAAGGAAAACAAAAACTTAGAACATTGTTAGAAGAATCTCCCTTTGTGAAGATCAAACCACTAGAGGGCGCACTTCACCACAGAAACTCTGTGCTCAGAAATGAACGCGGTGATAATCATTCAGTTTTTAATAAGGCCAAATATTAAAGCTAGACGTAAGGTAATTAAATTATTCTGATTAGACTAGAAATTCATTCTTTCTTGTTTTACCAGTAAATTGAGACTAAAATACAACTGAAAGTCCTTTCAGTGTTGGAAATAAATGGCAGTAAAATCCGCAAATATCAGGAGAGAGACATGAAAATCTCTCTATGGTGCTGAACACCATCAAAACCGTCAGTGTCTGACGTCATCACCTGATATTAAACGTATAAATAGTTTCATTTTCGATGACAACCCCAACATTGAAATTTAACCTGGATTTATGTGACGTTCACAGGCAGAACATTTTGTCATTGGTTCAGATTCATGTTGACGCCCCTTTTAGATCCTAGATGAGCGAAACGCTCCGTGGAATGAAGATCAGTTTCTAACCGTGAACAGCAGAACAGTTGGACCTGCTGTGCGATGGACAAAATGCTGCGTTTTGTGTTTTTACTTCTCCTGGGAATCTACAGCACTGAAGCTGGTAAGTTAGAAGAGTATTTATAAATTATTATGTATCTGACAATTTACAAATCTAGTAAACTTTAAAAAAAGTGTCCTAAACACTGATTTGAAAATAAATAAATAAAAAATGTTGGTTTAAGAGATTATTTGTTTTCTCTTTATGTCACTTACTATTTAGTAGACCGAACATTTTTTGTAAAACGATGCAGGAAAGTCGGAAATATGTTAACGTGGAGCAAAAAACATAAAACACTGGTCCATTTGCTAATTTCTTTGCTAATTTATGTCAACAGTGACAAAGATTTTCTTTCTGTTTCAACATCAACTCACTTTTCACCTTAAATCATTCTTAATAAAATCCAAGTTGAATATGAGGTTAATTTGTAACAGTATAAATATTAGATGAAACACAACTTCAAAAATAATAATGAAAGAAACCGGGAAACATTTTTTATACGTTTTTAAAACTCAAACTATAATTAAACAGTAGAACAATTTAGTGGCACATTTATATACAACATGTTGATTTATCCTAAATTAAGTATCTTTTCATCATTTTATGTAGGTCTATAATTATAATAAATAAACACAACGCAAAGCCAGCTGTTTAAAAGAGAATAGAAATAGTTTTATTACATAAAACTGAATATAATAAATATATAACCAATAAAATATTTAATGTTTAGTAAATACACCCCTAAAAAATCATCAAAGTAATAAAAAACTTTTTAAATCTTTTTTAATGTTAAGATTGAATTTTATTATAATTGATAAAGTTGCTGTTTGATTTGTTTAAGTTGTAGATAAAATTTAATTATTTTGTTGATTTGTAAATTCTTAAATCACATTTTCTTTTTTCAGTGACCCATTCTATGAAATATTTCTACACTGCATCTTCTCAAGTCCCAAACTTCCCAGAGTTTGTGACTGTTGGGTTGGTTGATGATGTTCAGATGGTTTACTATGACAGCAACACACAGAAAGCCGAACCAAAACAGGACTGGATGAGGGACAACATGGATCAGCAGTACTGGGAGAGTCAGACTGGAATCTTTCTGGGTGCCCAGCAGACCTTCAAAGCCAACATTGAAATCTTAAAGCCACGCTTCAACCAAACTGGAGGTTCGTGTTGATTTCACCGTTTATTGATAATTTTTGTTGTTGCTTATGGGAAGTAGGACACACACACACACACACACACACACACACACACACACACACACACACACACACACACACACACACACACACACACACACACACACACACAAAACTGATATTTAGAGACTTTTTGAAGATATGAATTAAAATTAAATTAACTTTGATTGATGTAACATTTATTTTGCTAACTAATAAAATCACTTATGTCATTTTACCAAGATATTAACTTACATTAATTAACAAAAAAAGTACAATAAATAATTTAGAAGATTCAAACTGAGAAATAGGTTTAAAACAACAACAATAGTTAATATCATTGTTACAGAAGTTATTATTTAAAAGTTGCTGCCATCGTTCTCAACATTATGTTCTATATTTTCACTAAAGCTGTTTAATTGTAAATATCATGGATAAAGTTCTTCTGTGTTAACCAGGTTTAAAATAGTGGAAACACCCTGAAAAACTAAACCGGCTCTATTATCAGGGGCGATTCTAGGATTGATGGGTACTGGGGGCTTATGCCCCAATGCTGAGGGAATCTGTGTGTGAAGCTGCAATTTAAAGTCATTTGTAAAACATTTCTAAGAACCTGAACCCAGTTTAAATTCTCCCTCTTTCTCTAGAAAAGTTGTTGAGACTTTTCTCCTAAAATTTAAAAATGTTTATGGTCAAAACAACTTCATGAGTTTTATACATAAAGGAAGTAACTAGAAAATAGGGCTGAAACGATTCCTAGAGTGATTCGAATATCTCGATTATTAAAATTCCTCGAGGAAAATTAATCTGCCTCGAAGTTTGTTAAGTTATATTTTATTATTTATCTACCATGTTCCATGTAATTACTTAACGCTGCGCTCTTATTTCTGCCCAAGTTGTTGATGAAAGTTAAGTGTTAGCAGCATAACGTCCAGTTTTCAGGTTCGGCCTGGAAGGATTTTATTGATTGATGATAATATCTGGGTCTTTCTGGGGAACCAATAAGATCCTTAAAATGACTGGCGATGCCTGGAGTTCGGCAGCTTTTCTCCTCCTGGAGCTGCTG
This sequence comes from Gambusia affinis, assembly GCF_019740435.1. Taxonomy (NCBI): domain Eukaryota; kingdom Metazoa; phylum Chordata; class Actinopteri; order Cyprinodontiformes; family Poeciliidae; genus Gambusia; species Gambusia affinis. The sequence goes on from NC_057881.1 coordinate 3,070,791, forward strand.
CCTGGTGGCGGTTCAGAACGCTGCAGGTGTTTTTATACAGGTGAGCAGATTGACTGAACACGGCGTGGGGCTGCTCATTAGATAATTAATGTAAATGTAGCTTTACGGACGAACGAGAAAATTAATTTCATATCATCCTGGTCTCAACAAATGTGAGGTGGAGATCATCGTGGTGTTAAATAGCTGGTAGATGTTTCTGTGTGACGAACAAAGGAATCAAATCCCGTCACTAACATGAACACAAAGCTATAAATGTCGGGGAAAGGTCAGAGTTCATCTATTAAACTGACTGAAGATGAAAACATAAACTAACAGCTGAAGCATAAACATTTTTTAATAGCGTATTTGTGAGCCTTTATTATTGAATTGAATTTAATTTCAAATTCTTGTATAACTTTTCTTCATGTTAACCTGGAAAATGAGTTATTATTGTTACGAGTTAATTTAATAAACTACAGAAAAGTTATTAGAGAAGCTCAAATGTGATAAATTGGACTGATGTTGATATCAGGTAGTAATACTGCTGTTATGTTAGATTTACCAATGTTTTATTTTATCTTTTTTTATCTGATTACTCATAAGAATAATCGATAAATTACTTGATTACTAAAATATTCGTTTACAAAAAGCCTTACAATAAAATCCAGTCATGATATAAAAGAATGTGTGTTTATTTTATTCTGTAGATTTTAGTTCTAGGAAAACAAATCGTTTCACTTTAACATGAAATAATAAATGTTGAGAATCTGGTGCTGCAGTTTGATTATGAGCAGCAGAGAAACATCTGAGAAAGTTTAAAGTTTCCTTCAGTTTTAACTGATAAAAAACAGGAAACATTAACAATGTTTCAGGATTTAGACACTGAAATCTTTTAAAAATGTTTTTTAATAAATCATGTTGTTACTTTTTTCTGAACACTTTGCTGAGTCTCCATACAGAAAGACATGAATGAGAAACAGAGAAGGAACCTGAGAAAGGAGATTTGGATCCGACCAGAACAGAACAGAACAGCTGTTAGAAAAATAAAATAAAGAAAAAAAGAGAAACTTCAGAGAAAATTTGATGTTTCTTTCATTTAATTAAAACTCTGATTAAAACAGTAAAAATCTTCCAAGTTTTTCCAGATTTTAGACAGTTTTAGATTGTTTAAATATTTACTGAATAAAAAATCTGAGGTAGTTTTTGCTGAAGCGTCTTCATCCACAGCAGTATGAATAGAAACAAGAAAGAAACTCTGAGGAAGGAAGAACTGGGTCCAAACAGAACCAGAACCGATCAGATCAGTGGTTCTGTCCTGTGAGCCTCTGAAACATCAGAGGAAATTTGATGTTTCATTCATTTAATTTAAACTGATGAAATACTGTAAGTAGTGAAAAATATTCTAAGTTTTCTAAGATTTTAGATTTTAGTTTTGGATTGTTTAAATATTTACTGAATAAAAATTCAGAGGAAGTTTTTTTTTTAAGACCTCAAAACGCCTCCATTTACAGTAACAGTAATGAGAAACAGGGAAGGAATCCTAAAACCGGAAGAACTGGGTCCAAACAGAACCAGAACCAATCAGATCAGTGGTTCTGGTTCCTCTCAGGTTCTTCTCACTCCACAGACTGAGGTTCTGCTGCTGGACTCATCCTGATCCAGACTGGGAGAGGAACTGGACCAGCTGGTTCTCCTCTCCACACACCAGTCGGCCCAGATTGAGTTACTGGTATTAGTGTTTGTTCCCAGTTTGGTTCTGGTTCTGCTGGTACCAGAGCTGCAGGATGTTTAACAGTGAAGGTTATTCTGGGATGTTTTGTCCGTAAAGCAGCAGAGATGATCCTCCAGAACCAACCAGAGAGGAGATTCATCTCAGCCAGAGCGTCAGAGTGACCCCCACCTGTTTCTGAGCCGACGTTCCTGCAGAGATCCAACCTGCAGCTGAACTCGGCTTCAGAGGAAACTTCTAGAAAAGCCTCAGAGGAAGAGGACGGTTCTGACCCGATGAAGGTTCTGAGGAGCTCCAGTTGTTGTGATGCTGTAGGAAGAACTGGGTCTGATCTGGGTCAGCAGGTCCAGAACCTCCCCCAGCTGAAGACGTCCTGGGATCAGAACCGCTGCAGAGTTCTGCCTCAGTGGTTCTGTTCGCCTCACAGCAACCAGCAGAGATCAGGAACACTTTCCCACCAGAACTTTAACAGAACCGCCCCGCCCGCAGGAGCCCGCTCCATCAGAACCAGGTTCTGGACCGAGCCGAGCCGAGCCCAGCAGGATGGAGACTCTGCACCGTCAGCTGTGTGTTCTCAGAGGAAACCAGTTTAAACCAGTTAACAGACAGAACACCAGTAAAACCGTCCCAATCGGACCGAGCAGAACCGTACTGAACAGAACCCAGTTTGTTTGGTCCATAAATAAAAAGTAAAACTACAGATTAGATTAAATCAGATTAAAATGGCTGATGGCTGTCAGGAATATCAATTATCTGATTAATGGTGGATTATTGATCATTAAATATTTATAGTTAACATGAGATCAATAGAAATAAAATCTTTACTCTAATCAATAAAACTTCCTGAATTGTTTAAATATTTGTTCAGAAGATTAAAACAATGATCAGATAAATCCGTTAAAGATCCAAATAAAACCTAAAATCTGATTTTTATTTGATTTCCTGAAAACCTTCAGACATCAGAAAGTTTCAGGAAAAAGTTCTGCTGTTCTTAACGTGAGCAGCGTAACGGACCTGCTGGCCCGCTTCCTGCTGCGGCCGCTCCGACCTGGAAACGCTGCCGACCCTCATGGGTTTCCATGGCAACCTTTAACAAAACTGGGGGGGAAAAAAACCTCATTGGTGGAAAGAAAAGTCCAAATCTGTTCTGGTTCTGGTTCAGTTCAGAGATGTAGAAACTGCAGCTGAGAGGCAACATGACCCGGTTGAAGCCCGGTTCAGTCTCTTATTCCAGCTGCTGGTTTATTGTGGATCAGAACCGACCGGTGAAGCAGCAGAACCAGAACATCCGTTAAAGACGCAGCTTTTCTCCTCCGTCTGTCCAGAGACGGACAGAAACGAGACGGGTTCAGGACGGCTTGGACCTTCTGGTGCCGCAGCAGAACCAGCAGGTCACATGACAGAAACCAGAGAGGAAGGTCAAACCCAAGCCCGGTTCTCCTCAGTTGCTGTGAAACCCAGGAAGACGGGAGGAACCGGGTCCAGCAGACAGAAGACGGGAGGAACCGGGTCCAGCAGCCAGAAGACGGGAGGAACCGGGTCCAGCAGGCAGAAGACGGGAGGAACCGGGTCCAGAAGACGGGAGGAACCGGGTCCAGCAGACAGAAGACGGGAGGAACCGGGTCCAGAAGACGGGAGGAACCGGGTCCAGAAGACGGGAGGAACCGGGTCCAGCAGCCAGAAGACGGGAGGAACCGGGTCCAGCAGCCAGAAGACGGGAGGAACCGGGTCCAGAAGACGGGAGGAACCGGGTCCAGCAGACAGAAGACGGGAGGAACCGGGTCCAGAAGACGGGAGGAACCGGGTCCAGCAGGCAGAAGACGGGAGGAACCGGGTCCTGAAGACGGGAGGAACCGGGTCCAGCAGACAGAAGACGGGAGGAACCGGGTCCAGAAGACGGGAGGAACCGGGTCCAGCAGCCAGAAGACGGGAGGAACCGGGTCCAGCAGGCAGAAGACGGGAGGAACCGGGTCCAGCAGCCAGAAGACGGGAGGAACCGGGTCCAGAAGACGGGAGGAACCGGGTCCAGCAGACAGAAGACGGGAGGAACCGGGTCCAGAAGACGGGAGGAACCGGGTCCAGCAGGCAGAAGACGGGAGGAACCGGGTCCGGAAGACGGGAGGAACCGGGTCCAGCAGGCAGAAGACGGGAGGAACCGGGTCCAGCAGACAGAAGACGGGAGGAACCGGGTCCAGAAGACGGGAGGAACCGGGTCCAGCAGGCAGAAGACGGGAGGAACCGGGTCCAGAAGACGGGAGGAACCGGGTCCAGAAGACGGGAGGAACCGGGTCCAGCAGACAGAAGACGGGTCCAGCAGACAGAAGACGTCCTCCTCCATCCAGTGTGTCTGAAACAATCTCTGCTTTCAGAGGGAAGCAGAACTTTGAGCCGCTGGAAGCAGCTTCTCCTCCGGGTCCAGCAGGTCGGATGAAACTCTGGCAGAAACCAGTGAACCGGGTCAGACGGCGCTGAGGGTTTTTACTGCAGCTTCTCTCTGACTCTTTATCCGTCAGCAGCTGCTGGGATGAAGCTGCTTTTCCAGGAACCAGAACCTTCATCTCCTCCAGACTCATTTAACAAACAGCAGCTCAGCAGAAACAATTTGTCTGCAGAAATCAGAAATACTGACAGGATCAGCTGGACCGGGTCGGATTATTCAGACTGACGGCAGCTTGAAGCAGCTCAGACTGTCAGATTGATCACTAACAGGTTTTATCTGATCAGCAGGAAAACCTTCATGTTCATCAGCTGGTTCTGATTGAGCTGCTTTCTAGAGAAGGAGCTGCTGGGTCAGTGGTTCTGGTCGGGGTGAGGAGTTCTGTGGGCAGGTGTGTTTGTTTCCATGGGTGGAGTCTCTCCAGAACCTCAGAGCAGACAGAACCAAACTGAAGGAGGAGAAACAGAGATAGAGAGAGAGAAGAGAAGATCAGCTGAAACTTTAGTGACTGAGAGGAGAAGAAGGAAAATCAGAGAGAGAGAAAGTCTGGAGCTGCAGAGAGAAAGAAGAGAAACATCTGAGGAAGCTTGATGTTTCCTTCATTTAATTTAAACTGATAAAATACTGTAAATAGAAATAAATATTCTAAGTTTTCTAAGATTTTAGACAGTTTTGGGTTGTTTAAATCTTTACTGAATCAAAACCCCAAAAAATGTTTTGCTGGAGGACTCACAGTGTCTCCATCTACAGTAAATATGAATGAGAAACAAAGAAGGAACCTTGAATAAGGAAGATCTGGGTCCCAACAGAACCAGAACCGATCAGATCAGGTTCTGGTTCCTCTCAGGTTCTCCTCACTCCACCGACTGAGGTTCTGCTGCTGGACTCACCCTGATCCAGACTGGGAGAGGAACTGGACCAGCTGGTTCTCCTCTCCACACACCAGTTGGTTATTTATTCAGAAAATACCAGCATTGAGACTAAAACACTAAAAAAACATGATTTTTAATCACATTAAATCAAAGAACATAACAATTTCTTTGTGATTATGTGTAAAATTTACAGCGAGTCACTCCTGCCAGAGTTGAACTCTAATACAGTCCATTTCCTTTCTTAGTGTCTGAGAAAAAGTAAGTGTTGCATTAAGTCCTCTATGGAAATACCAGTGAATCTGGCCAGTGCAGAATGGGAACACTAACATATTGTACCCTGGATCCACATTAAAAAAATAAAGTACCAGGATGTAATTATATTTATATGTAGTGCAAAATAATGAGCTGATATGAGTCTTTATCATTATGTTTAGGCCAGAAATGAATTATTTCTACAAAACAAAATGACAAATCTGGGTTTACTTGACTTTAACAGACTGTAATGGAGACGCTCTCCATTAACCAGTTAGACTGTGACATGCCAGAGGAAATCTGCCTTTAGTGACTTACTGCAATCATTGTGTCCCATTAAAACATTTGTTACTGAATTTTACTTTTGCTTTATATTGTAATTGTTAAAAACATTTGAGGTTTAATAATTTCTGTTCCAATTTATGTCCCCAGGTATTCATGTTTTTCAATTGATGTATGGCTGTGAGTGGGATGAGGAGACTAAAGCAAAAAAAGGTTTCTGGCAGTACGGGTATGATGGAGAGGACTTTGCAGCCTTTGACCTGAGCACGAAGAAATGGACCGCTCCAACACCTCAAGCTGTCATCACCAAAAACAAGTGGGACAGAGACATAGGTTTTATTACACAGGCAGATACCTACCTCAACCAGCTATGTCCTGATTGGATAAAGACATATATGAACTATGGAAAGACTTCACTCATGAGAACAGGTAGAATCATCAGCTATTAATGCACCAAGAGTGCATTTTTTAAATATTTTTTTATGTTTTGTCAAAACTAATGACTCACATTTTCATTTTGTTCAACCTTTTTTATTCCGGATCTCTCTTGAGGACTATGCTTTCTTTTTTTCTGTATATTTCATCATCTTTATGATTTGTCTCATATTTTTCAACATTGAATTCAAAAGACTAGACTTCAGTTTACCATACTGGTACTACAAGTAGAACTGAAGTGTTAAAAATAAGTCTCTGAAGGAGAAAGTGTTTATGTAACTTTTTACCAAAAACCGTGACATTCCTAAACTCTTCAATTTTGTTTTTCTCCTATTATAGAGAAACCCTCAGTGTCTTTCCTCCAGAAGTCGTCATCCTCTCCAGTCAACTGCCACGCTACAGGTTTCTATCCTAATAAGGCTGAAATGTTCTGGAGGAAAGGTGGAGAAGAGATTCATGAGGGTGTGGACAAAGGAGAGATCCTCCCTAACAACGACGGGTCATTCCAGATGAGTGTTGATCTGGATCTGTCATCTGTCCCAACTGGAGACTGGAACAAGTATGAATGTGTGTTTCAGCTCTCTGGAGTCGATGAAGACATCACCAAAAAACTGGAGAAAATCTTGACCAATGAAAGTAAGACCTTTATCAAAATTGTGGAATTCCAACCAATACATCAACTTATAATTACTGAAGTAATTCAATTGACTGTACAAATTATTATAGAGAATTTGGGTTTTAAAAATTGGTACTGTTTATTATAATAAATATGTGTAATTTTAAGTGTCCACTTGGTTAGTAAAGCCATAAAATATGATATTCTGATGCTGTTATTGATTTAAAACCAACATTAGAACTAAGGATGTTTCATCAAAAAGAATTGCTACAAAAAATAAACAAAAAGTTAAATAATTACCAAATAATTATAGGTGTAGATTTCTTTAAAAACAGCAGAGCAGTCTATATCCTACATGTAGGATAAAATATATAAGTATTGAAAAAATATCTGTACCATCCAACGATGTTTTAATTAGTGATTTGTTTCACAGGGGATTGGACCATTATAATCGTCATTGCAGCAGTGATTATTGTTGCCATTGCTGTCATTGTGGTGGGAATCATTTTCAGAGAGAAGATCAGTGAGAAACTATGCCGTGAGTTTTTATTTTATTACCATTTATCCTAAATCCATGTTATTATACAGACTGCAGCAGTACAAGAAAATCTGACAAAAACATTAAAATTGGACATTGGTGTAAGAATCGTAATAATATGAATCTTTCATGTAAATTTAAGCTTGAAGTGATACACCAAGTAGCTTGTACTTCTTTTGTTATGTAAATGAACAAACTAAAAAGATCTTTTCTATTTTACTGCAGCCAAGCGCCCTCCAACTCGTAAGTAAAACTTGCTTCATAATTTACTCTGTTTTTATAAATATAAAAAACATATTAGATTCAGCGAATTTATTATTAATGTTTTTTTTATATGCTGTTGAACAAAAATTTGGCTTATGCTTTATTTTTTATTTTGCAGCAATTGATAACCGGGAAGTCGAAGAGGAAATGATTCCAAAATGCAACAAAACATAGGCAGCAATGCACACAGTAAGTTGTTTCAAGGGTTAATCAGAGTAGCGTAAAATAAAATATAATGTCTTTCTTTATATCTCTGAAAATGTTGCTTTCGGAATTTCAAATAGAAAAACATTCCATTTGAAATTCCTTAAATTTTAAGATGAAATATTTTGCATGGATTTGTTTGGTAACATATTGAACGACATACAGAAATAATGCCAGAAATCTTTACATATGCAGATGAGTAATGTCAACTTTACTGGAACACATTCTGGACCAAATTGGACAAAATATATTCACATTTAAAAGTATCAAATGCATCAAATGCTGTAATTAATCTTATATTACGTCTTAACAGAAATCACATTTGCTAATTGCACATTTGCTAATATTACACAAAATATTGTTTTGTGTAATATTTTGTCTTTATCTCTCTTTAGGTTGGTGAATAAGGTTTGCCCTGAAACAATCAACGACATCACCATATTCTCCTCCACAATCTGGGGATTAATTTGTCGTCATTCATTATTTAAATCAGATTGTTTTTATCACAAATCAAACATTTGTAAAAATGCCAAATGAGTTTCATAGTTTGAGGCATAATTTCATCTGGTAAATTATTGAAATGTTTGTCTAATAACTCATTATTAGCTCATTATTGTCTGGAGAAACACAAATTGTTCAAATTTAATACAAGTAACAAAAAATGTTTTACCGATAGTTTTAAGTATGTTGACACCTTTCCATTACTTTTTATTAAGGTAATTGTTTTTGTTGCCAGAGGTTACTGTAAATAAATGAATAATAATTATAGAAGAGACAAAATTATAAGAGTATAATCACATATCCATTAGAAAAGACTTTTTTTTCTCTAGAGATTGACACCTTGATATATTTTTGGGTAATGTGGTGATACAGTGCCGACCATTCATGTTTAAACTGGAGATTAAAAAGTTGTCCTATCCAGTGCCTCACCCACTGTTAAAAATAGGCACCAGCATAAGCAGGTATGAAAAATTAAAGGATTTTAAATATTCATTATTACTGTTTTGAGATAAATGTCTCTGTGTTGGTAAAATTCTCTGATTTGGTGAGTTAGCAATAGCATCAGTACCTTGACTCTGATTTTCAGGTCACACTTAATTGTGCATGTAAATAATATATATTTACGGAGAATGTAATTTAAATCGGAATAAAGTGACACACAAACAACAGATTTCTAATGTTTAAAGATTACAAAAAAGAATAATAGTACCTCTTATTTTGTCCCAACATGTAAATATCTTTGCTGGAGTTTTTTTCCATCAGCTGGGTTTTGATTTTGGTAAGCTCTGGGTAAAGTGAAACTTTGATACCATGTTCAACAATAAGAAGTGTGTCTTTTTTTCTATTCTGTAGTTTTAACATGATTGATTTCTATATTTTATTTAATGTGCCATTCTGGTTTCTGTATTCGGTGATTTTTCTGATATAATTTTGTTAATATAGTTGTTCTTATGTTTTAAAAAAATATGTTTTTCTCTAATGTGAACTTTTAACTAACCCTAACAGATTTCCAAGTAACTTCAACCATTTTGCCTAAAAGCTTATGTGCTTGATGCTTATGTGCTGAGAAGGTGCTGTTATGTGTACTGATAAAATAATATATAAAAGAAGAGCTTTTATTATTACTAGTAAGCATACCAGAAGATTTGCTTTTATACTTTTAAAAACAAAGACATTACAGTGAATCATTAAACACTTTTACCTGAATAAGATTAGGAAAGCAGAATTGGATAAGGCTTTTATCCAAAAAGTCTCCTGTAAAGTGACCATCATCCAGAAAGGTTTGAAATAAGTTAATCAAAAACTGTGCACTCTGTTTGCGGAGGGTCGACCACCAGCCTTCTATGCGCTGGTTGGATGTACTTCTTCCGTAAAGGAAACTTTTGTCCCCTGCAAAACTGTCTGTGTGATTTTGCCACAGAAATATCTGCATTTGTTCAACACAAATGTTTTCTGTGCCTCTAATGACACCTATTCTCTCTGGACATCTGTTGACAAATAAAACTGTTTTCAAATAGTAACATGCAATCAATTTGGGGTCATTGTTCGTGGTATAAGCCTCCATCCATAAAACATGTCGGCTAAAACCCATCTATACAGCCACTGATAGCAATGCCATAAGGTTTTAGTTTATCGTAACCATCCATGTGCCAGAGTGTATTTGGTCTTCTGCAATTGTACTGACGTCTTCTCAACCGTCGTGCTCGTCTCAGTTCCACACCTTCTGGGTCAAACAATTTGATTAAATGTCTCACAGTGTCTTGTGACACCACAAATCCATGTTGAACTGCACGGAGATGTAGCCACCGATAACCTTACATTTGTCCATTAGTCATTATTTGTTGTTGGAGAAAATCCAACACTTCTTCAAGGTCGGACTGATTCTTTCTTCTAAACAGCCCAAGTCTTCTGCAAATTCTTTTAAGAGTTCGGTTACTTAATATAATATGATGACTGTGCGCTAAAATATGGAGGATTTCTTTGTTACTTAAAGACAGTCTGAAGTAAAGCTTAATGATATCATCCAAATCTGACATTTTCTAGCTTCTTTCACTTTAAGAAGGGAACAGTCTTTAGCAGAAGTCCTTTTTTCCTTTATTGGACAGTTTTTTGTGCTTTAGCACAAGTTGAAAACAGCAATTCCGTCTCCATAATTTTCCAGGGTTGCTGCGACATCATAGTCAATCTGCACACAAACAGATGATCAATCCTCTATTTTACTGAAAGAGAGGAAGGACTGGATTGTTTATCATGCAAGTATAAAAACACACATTCATAAATATACAGTATATTTAAGGTAGAAGGTATTAAGCATAAAAACACAAGGAAATATTGTTAACATCTGGAACATCAGCAGCATCATTCTACGTTTCCATTGGTTGTGCATTTGGTTACCCTATGGCCAAAGTTCAAGCCGAGATTGCTGAAAAAACAGCCCTTTATTACTAAAATTAAACATCACATTAAGTTTGATTTAGTTAAACGAAGCCTCCCTCACAAGTACTAAGAAGAGACAAACAATCCTAACTGGGCGGACAAACAAAAAGAAAACAAAACTCTAAAACTGTAAAAACAAAAACAGAAAATTTACTAAATACTTATTAAATCATTTTAATCAAGTCAATCTAAAACACATTAAAAACACTGCATACCTGGATCGCATAAACCAGCACTCTGTGGTCAAACTTTGTGTAGCAGATCTGGTGCAACCCTACCAGATAAAAACGATATGAAATGAAATGAAATGAAATTTATTCGAACATGATACAAATATAAAAATAAAATAGTGCACAGTAACAAGAAGTGCATAAGAAAGAAGAGAAAATACAGATTTTTTGTTTCAGTTAACATATCATGCTCAAAATGGGGTAGGAAGAAGTGAGAACTTATAAACTCCTACCCCTAAACACTTGAGACTTTAGAGTCCTACTGTCATTAAAAAAAATCAAAATCAAAGTGGCAGTCAGAAGTAACAGTTACTAATATTTACCTATACATTTTCCCATTTTATGCTGGTTTATCTTTCTAAACCCTTACACCAAGTTGTTATCTTCAATACACACCTTATTGCTTTCTGTCCCCATGTGTGTATCTATTGAAAATTACCTCTTTGTACTTTCGTTTGAATTGAGTTGAACTATTGCTTTGTTTTAAATCTTCATGTAACTTATTCCATAACTTTACACCTTTAATTGAAATACAGAAGCTTTTTCTTGTTGTTCTAAAATTGCGGATCTTGAAGTTTGAGTGACCCCTTAAGTTATACCCCCCTTCTCTTTCAGAAAAGCGTGCTCTGTATGTGCTCAGGTAACAACTTTTTTGATAACTTGAACATAAATTGAGCCATTTTAAATTCTACAAGCTCGTCAAATTTGAGAATTCTGGATATTATGAAGAGCGGGTTTGTATGCTCATAATAACCTTATGGATGATTCTAATGGCTCGTTTCTGTAGGCGGTTATCGGATGTAAAGAGCTCTTGTAATTAACTCCCCACACTTCACAGCAATATGATAGATATGGTAAAATCAGAGAGTTATATAGAATATGAAGTGATTTAGCATTCAATACATGTCTAGCTCTAGCCAATATGGATATACTTCTACTGAGTTTTTACTCTGTAAATGTTGAATATAGGGTTTCAACTGGTTTTTGTCATCTATTATTAAACCGAGGAACTTATTAGCAAAAACCCTTTCTAGAGTTACGTCCTCTATTTGAACTTGGATTTCAGTATTTTTATAACAGTTCCCAAAGACCATGAATTTCGTCTTGTCCAAATTTAGGGATAATTTGTTATGGTCAAACCATATCTTTAACTTACTAATCTCTGAAGTGACTGTTGAGAGAAGATGCTCTAAATTGTCTCCTGAGGCTAGAATATTTGTGTCATCAGCGAATAAGATAAATTTTAATACATTGGACACTTTACTGATATCATTTATATAAAGATTAAATAAAACTGGTCCCAATACTGATCCTTGTGGTACTCCACAGACAGTCTCCTGCCAATCAGATTCCACATCTCCCAATTTCACAAATTGTTTCCGGCTCTTTAAATAACTCCTCATCCAGTCAGAAACTACTCCCCTAATTCCATAGCGTTCTAATTTTTTAAGTAGGATTTCATGATTTATTGTATCAAAAGCTTTCTTTAAATCTATAAATATCCCTACTGCCAGTTTCTTACTATCTGTTGCGTTGGTTATTTCTTCTATTAAGTCAGTTACAGCGATGTTGACGGTTTGCTCTGAATCCATATTGACTGCTGATAAGTAGCGAATGTTTTTCTATGAATTGTTCCAGTCTTTTCTTAAAGAGTTTTTCCAGGATTTTAGAAAATTGTGGAGAAGAGAAACAGGCCTGTAGTTAGTGAAGAGGTGTTTGTTGCCAGTTTTATACATTGGTTTGACCTTCGCTATTTTCATTTTGTTGGGAAATGATCCTGTTTGAAATGATAAATTGCAAATATAAGTTAGTGGTTTAGAGATTCCTTTAATTACTATTTTAATAGTTTTCATGTCCAGATCATCACAGTCAGTGGAAGTCTTATTTTTACAGTTATTCACAATGTTTATGATTTCTTCTTCTAGTACAGGTTGAGATATAAGGAGCTGGGATTATTCTCAATTAGATATTGCTGAGTTGCAGTTTTGTAGTCGGTATTTTTCTGCTAATTGAGGTCCTATATTAACAAAAATCTATTGAATTTATTGACACTTTTCAAATCAGTAATATTCTGTTCATTATCTATAAAATAGTCTGGATATTTGTTATTGTTAGCTTTTCTAATAACTCTATTTAAAATATTCCATGTTTCCTTAATGTTGTTTTATTCCTATCCAGTAATTTATGATAATAGTCCTTTTTACATGTTTTTATAATATTAGTTAACTTATTTTTATATTTCTTATATTTGTTTTCTGATTCAGACGTTCTATGTTTTAGAAATTCTCTATAAAGTTTGTTTTTCTTTTTACATGCCTTTTGTATTCCTTTTGTGATCCACTGTTCATTTTTTGATTGCTTTTCCTGTTATATTGTTTGATTGGGCAGTGCTTGTTATATAATATTTTAAATATTTTAGAAATTCTTCATATGCTGAATTCACATCATTCATTTTATATATTAATCTCCAATCATAGGCCAACAACTCAGCTTCTAGAGCTTTTAGTGTCTCTTCAGGCGTAACCCGTCTGTAATGCGTCTCTATTTTTTGATCGTCTGTTTTGCACTTACAGTCGTAGACTATGAACACTGGTAAGTGATCGGTTATGTCATTCATTAATATTCCACTAGTTAAATTATTTTCCAGCACATTTGTAAAAATATTATCAATTAAGGTAGCGCAGTGCGATGTAATGCGACTGGGCCTGGTGATTTTAGGATACAGGCTTAAACTGAACATGGTGTTAATAAATTCTTCAGTCATTCTATGTTTATTTGGATTGAGAAGGTCAATATTGAAATCCCCACAGAAAAATATTATTTTTTGATTAATTGTTATAAATTTTTCTTCTATCCAGTTGTTGAATACTTCAATGTTTGATCCAGGGGCTCTATAAATGCAACTCACTAAGACATTTTCCTTTTTTCCACGAGTATTTCTATAGTCACACATTCAAACATGTTGTCCATCACAGTTGACATTGTTTGATCAACTTATAATTAATCTTCTTGTCAACATATAAAGCTACTCCCCCTCCATTTTTGTTTTCTCTGTTCTTACAAACCATTTCATAACCATTGATTTCAAAGTCTATGCCCTTATCACTATTGAGCCAAGTTTCTGATAAGGCAATAACATTGAATGTCTGTGAAAGTTGTTGGAGGTATTGTTTGATGCTGTCAAAATTTGCATAAAGGCTTCTGCTATTAAAGTGAATTATTGACAGCTTTTGTTCCATTTTAATGCTGTTGTTGAACTGATCATCGCTGTAATAGTGACAACTATCATTGCTGACATTATAGAAGTTGTTATCAGGATCAATGTCAGTTTCAATATCTTGCTGATGATAGTTTCTGTGTTGGAATACGGGTAACTCTATATCCTCATAGGCCATGATCTGTTGCATGTTTCTCTTTCAGAAGTGAGCGTCAGCTATGTCTGGCTGTCTGTCATACATTGTTGGATAATTTAGGGGTACTAGTACGTGGATGGGTGATCAACTTATCATAACGTAGGTAAGCAATGTCCCCTCTTTGACGTGCTGCTTTTAAGTCCGGCATTAGTTCCGCCCTCCTTTTCCTTACTGCATCCGTGAAGTCTTCGTTAATGAAAATCTTAGATCCCTTAAGTGCCTTGGTGCTCTGCAGAATAGTTGATCTGTCCTTGTATCGTAAAAATTTGACAACAATAGGCCTGGGTCTGTCTCCTCTATGTTTACCGGTGCGGTGAGCTCTCTCAATGTCAACCTTATGTTGAAAGTTTAGCTTTTCATTTAAAATAGTTTTCACTTTCTCCTCAGTCTCAGCCCAAGTCTCATTTGGTGATTCAGTAATTCCATCAAAAACCAGATTATTTCTCCTTGATTGCCCCTCAAGGTACTCCATTTTATCCGTGATAGTCATCATACCCTCACATACTTTAAATATGTCTGACTGCACCGTGTCATTTCGGTCCTTGTGCTTAGCACTTTCTACTTCAATGTCTTTCTGTGTAAATTGCAGGCTGGTTTTAATGTCCTGTAGTTCTCGTGTCATTGCGTCCATTCTGGTGTTAGTAGTGTCCACAATGATTTTAACAAAACCCTTAAAATTGTCCTGTTGTTGTTGGAGTAACTCCATATACATTTGCTTTTGCTGGCTCAGCAACTCTTTGACTTGCGTGAGTGATACATAGTCCTCATCTTGTCTCCCGTCGGTCTTGGATCCTTTTGGAGGCATTATTTCGCTTCTTTTTGCCTGTCGCTTCCTTAAGGCTCCTGCTCAGCAGTTGGAGGCCACTGCGCTGTCTCTCTGTGAACACAGACACCCTGGGCCAGACGCGTTGTCCAAGCACAGCCGATCTCTCGCTGTTCAGCTGACTGTGGTGGATAGCGGTACTTACGGACAAGGCAGAGTTTTACCTCTGCCTGTTGTCAATCCAACGCGTCGTTTTCCACTGGTTGTTTTCTCTGTTAGGCCGGTTAGCTGCCGGACGTTGGCCTCGTCCCGGTTAGCAGCCGTGATGTTAGTAAGCTAGCCGCAGCAAGCTAGCCGCACTGTCGCTCTGTGAACACAGACACCCTGGGCCAGACGTGTTGTCCAAGCACAGCCGATCTCTCGCTGTTCAGCTGACTGTGGTGGATAGCGGTACTTACGGACAAGGCAGAGTTTTACCTCTGCCTGTTGTCAATCCAACGCGTCGTTTTCCACTAGTTGTTTTCTCGGTTAGCTGGGTTAGCTTGAGGTTCCCAGCTCCTTGTTTTACCTTGTAGACAGCTCCTCATTGTGGCGTTGATTCCAACGCTGCGTCAAACCGCTACTGATGTCCGATCCAAACGTCTCACTCGGTGGAAGACAACACACGGAAGCCTCGAGTTTTCACTATAGCTGCTCCCCAGTTAGTGAATTAATTAGCCAGTCTCGACGGGTGAATTTCCTCTTTTTTTTTTATTTTCCTTTTGCAGGTGATTCAGATTCAAGTGATCACCTGGACACAATCACCTTGTCGCCACAGTCACCGTGAAAACTCGCTGCTTTCACCGGGGAACGCTAAATGTAGATTCCATTACCAAACAATTTGGCCATTCAAGTCCTATAAAAACATACAATTCATTTTGATTAAAAGTGACAAATGTATAGGCCTACCTGTGGCACCGAACAACCACACGCCCAGGTAATGCTACCACCGGATCACCATTCACACTGCAGCCCACAGCCAGCAAACAGCGTGGGCCCAACACACAGCTGGTCTCACACACAGGAAATTAATGCTTGGCCACCACCCTTCCAGCTTCCCTTTTATGGAGGCTCAGGCTGTGGAGAGTGTGACACCTAATGGTGCCACCTGTTACATTCCTCCCCATTCTTAGCATATGGCTGAATCTCAGATTCAGGCAAATCCACCATCTCATCTCCCACCCTGACGTTTGTCTGCACATCTTCTAAGCCATTTTCTTGACAGTTGTCCACACCACTATTTTCACGGATACTTCTAAGCTCAGCACTGTGGACCTGATGAACAGGTCCTTCCTGACCCACAGGCGCTACAGAGTAAACTACCTCTCAATCAGGAGGTGGGTTGAACTACTCTATGTGGAGTTGGGTCATAAAAGTCCTGGATTTTACTGTGACCCTTTACTGAATGATTTCTTGTGTACACCAAGTCTCCCTCCTGAAAACCTGGGGCAACATCCACATCCTGATTTCTCTGAGCTGTTACTCTCTACTTTCTGATGTACCATTTCATAAGCAGAATTTAATGACTTTTGGTGCTCATTGACCCACTCTTCCAAGGGCAGGTCCAGACCCCCATCATCTTCACTCAATCCCACAAAAAATCCACAGACAACTGTGGTTTCCTACCAAACATCAAAAAGTAGGGAGTCATGCCAGTAGTTTGATGGACAGTTATGTTATATGCAAAAGTGAGTTGGGAAATACGCTGGGGCCACTTACGTTTCTGTTCAGTTGGAAGAGTCCGAAACAAATCATGTAAGGTGTGATAAAAATGCTCACACTGCCCATTCCCCTAAGGATGATAAGGGGTAGTGCGACTTTTCTTGATTTTATAAAGTTTACAGAGCTGTTGAACCAAATTACTCTCAAAATTTCATTCTTGATCAGAATGAATCCGGCTTGAGGGCCCAAAAAGTTGAAACCAGTATTTTACCAGTGCCACTGGTGTGTAGAGCACGCTGATTTTAGGTAGGGACAGTCTGTGTAAACTTTGAGAAAACATCAGTCATTACAAGAACTTTTTCTCTCCCATCTGTAGCAGGTTCTAAAACTGTGAAGTCTATTGCCAGAATCCCATTAGGTCTAGATGCTTTAATTGTACCCATATAGGTTTTAACTTTTGGCAACAGAGCTTTTTAAACCACAAGTCTTTCACAGTTTTTACACCATGTTTGTACATCTGAGTACATATTGGGCCAATAATACTGTGAGTGAACTAGCTGCAAAGTCCGCTCCACCCTCTGATGGCTGTGATCATCATGAAGTGACTGGATGACACCTTCCTGCAAACCCATGTTAAAATCTGACATAAATAGGAATAAATAGTTGATTAAAAGTCTGTTGACAAGAAAATAGTGTCGCTGTTCCTTTAAGAGCGTTACAGGCGTGGTGCCTGGGTGACGCTGCAGTACGCAGACCTGAGGGAGAGAGCAGAGGAAGAATCGGAGGAAATAGAGCGTTGATTAATTAGCAGGAAAAGTTAGTATTATACTGAAACAAAAACATAATTTACCTGGTCGGGAACTGACGGGGATTTTATGAGAACCAAGTTACATCGGTTTTGGTGAGTTTTGTGTTTATTTTTCTGCATTTTTGTCGTGTTGTACTTTTTCTTTTGGCGGAGAGCTAACGCTAAAAACGTAGCTGACTTTGAAGAAAAGCTTCGTCATAAACTGTTATCCAGTTAATGTATTGAGTTTATGAAGAAGAGTTTATTTGTATAATTTAAGGATTTAAAAGGAGTTTTATTGTGTTTGTGGCCTGTTACACAGGTCAGGTTTTTTTGTCGGTCGGAGCGAGGATTGGTCTGCTTTGTGCGGGCGTGCACATTCACAGACGGGATTCAAGATGGCGAGCCAGACCTAGACATTCTGTTCATCTTCTCCATTGCATCAGGGAGGGATTCTCCCGCGTGTGGTGATCCGCTGCCGGAGCGGTAGGAAAATCAGGAACTAGTTCGAACTGAACTGAACTGAGAACTGATTGAATTATTATCTTTTTCGACTGAATCGAACTGAAACTTTTCATTGAACTGAGCATCTGGATTTACATTTGGAGCTGAACTTGAGTTTAAAGTGTCATACTTTGATTTTCATGTTTATGTTTCTGAATGTGATTTGAGTAATTGTGGTCCACTTTGATTTAATTGTGTTGAAGGTGTTCCCTACCTGTAAAAGAAAGGAAAATGAGTTAACTCAAGGAAAAAATAGTAATCTTAAAATAGTTGCAACCTAGGGAAAAGAAACTAGTCTAATTAACTCAAATTAGTCTAATTAAAATAACTTAGGCGAACTAAAGAGCAAAAAGGAAGAGTAATATACTTTTCTTTTCTCCCCATTTTTTTATTTTCCTCATTATTAAGAATCTGCAGAGTATTTTTGGTTTTATGTATTGTATTTTATATGTGTGTTTTGCATTCAGTAAATTGCCGGCCTTTTTCACTTAAAGCAGCGGTCTCTGGTGTTATTATTTTTGCTCCCCACTCCTTAGAGCCTAGAACTGGTCCAGTGGCGCAGTTAGCGGTGTGATACCGGTGCTACATAGAGCACGCTGATTTTAGGTAGGGACAGTCTGTGTAAACTTTGAGAAAACATCAGTCATTACAAGAACTTTTTCTCTCCCATCTGTAGCAGGTTCTAAAACTGTGAAGTCTATTGCCAGAATCCCATTAGGTCTAGATGCTTTAATTGTACCCATATAGGTTTTAACTTTTGGCAACAGAGCTTTTTAAACCACAAGTCTTTCACAGTTTTTACACCATGTTTGTACATCTGAGTACATATTGGGCCAATAATACTGTGAGTGAACTAGCTGCAAAGTCCGCTCCACCCTCTGATGGCTGTGATCATCATGAAGTGACTGGATGACACCTTCCTGCAAACACTGAGGTAACACAAACTGTTCAACCTCAGTCTGCCCATCAGAAGCATGGACGCAGCGATACAGGATCGATTCTTGCTCCCTAAGCCGATTCCAGTGCCGAACCAATTCCCGGGTGACCTTATTAAGTTCGTTCTTCTCTTTAGGATCAGGCATGCTACCCCTGGTCCAAAATTGCATAAAAGAACAGATGGTAGGGTCCTCGTGCTGCAATGTACAGAGATCAGCTCTTGAGAGACCAGGTAACACACTGATCTCTTCCTGTACTCCAATAAACCCTCCATCCACACCAGAGCCAACCTCCACTTCTCTGCATGTAACATGTTGACGGGACAATGTACCTGCATTAGCATTTTGAGAACCAGGTCGGTATTTCAACGTCAAATCAAACTGCCAGTTTAGAAACCCACCTCTGCTCTGTTGCTCCAAGCTTTGCCGTCGCCAGATGGCTTAATTAATTATTATCTGTGAAGACTGTGCATTTATTACCCAACATATACTCTCTAAATTTTTCTGTAACATCCCACATAAGAGCAACAAGCTCTAATTTCAGAGAGCTGTAATTACTCATGTTCTGCTCGGTGGGTTTCAAACTGCGACTGTAGGGCACAATTTAACCCCATGATCTTGAGAGAGTACTTCTCCTAACCCTGCATGACTGGCATCTACTTCCAAAACAAATGGCTTCTGGAAATCTGCATAAGCAAGAACAGGAGTTGTTATTAATGCAGCTTTGAGCTTATAAAAACTCTGCTCACACTCCTCATCCCAGAAGCAACCCAAAGGCTTCTTTGGGGTTTTGCCCTTTTTCCCAGGAGGAAGCAGCCTAGGAACAAGACGGTTCAAAGGAGAAGCCATGCTTGAAAAACCACAAATAAACCTCCGATAGTAACTGGCAAACCCCAAAAATGAACGCACTTCTGCCAGAGTATTAGCTTGCCTCCAATCACGTACTGCTGCTACCTTATCTGAATCAGTAGAAACCCCCTCCTCTGACACTACGTGACCCAAATAGTTCTCTTCCGAAAAAAATGGCATTTTGACACCTTGACCTTTAGCCTCTGGGTTTCTAGTCTGGAAAATACCTGATTTAATCTTTCTTAATCTTGTTCAACTGATGATGAAAAGAAAATTACGTCATCTAAATACAACAGCAATGACTGGTAACGGCAATCTCCAAACAAGAGCTCCATAAGACACAGAAAAGTACTGAGTGCGTTACACAATCCAAAAGGCATGCGATTGAATTCAAACAGCCCAAATGGAGTGCAAAAAGCCGTTTTTTCCTTGTCCTTCTCAGCCATCTCAACCTGACTATACCCACTTGCCAAATCTAATGTTGTAAACCATTGTGCCCCTGTCAAAGCATCCAAGGATTCATCAGTTCTGGGTAAAGAGAATGCATCCTTCCTGGTTTTAGAGTTTAATTGTCTATAATCCACACACATGTGCAATATTCCATCCTTTTTCTGAACTAAAACTATTGGTGAAGCATATGGACTACTGCTTTCCCTAATAACATGCCTTTGTAATAGCTGTTGAAAATGATTGCAAACTAAATCATACTGAGAAGGGATAATGAGTCGATAAGGTTGTCGCACTGGTGTTTCATCCAGCAGGGGGATTTTTTGGGTTACTAAATTTGTACTACCCACATCCAGATCACTTCTAGCAAACACTTTGTTATATTTTAACAACAATTCCTTCGCCTGTTGTTTCTCTTTGCCCTGCAGATTTTCAAACTCAGGCAAAAAATGCCACACAGCTATGCGAGTCAACTGAAACCTGAATCTTAGAATCATCTGTCATCAGAGTAGCAGTTTGAACAGTGGCTGCAACTCTTCGAGGTGTTAACCACACATCAGTTTTTCCTACATTAGTAATGGGAATGAAAGTACCACCCTTCTCTGCCTTCACTAAAGAAGGTGAAACCAACAATCCCACTGGGAGATTGCCCCAACAACCAACAATTCAATTGGTACACAGTTGCTTTTTTCTTAATTTTTGCTTATTTTAGGTATTAATATTTGTCATTCTTTTTTCTTCAGGCTACAGTGTATTTTCTTTAAAACAAGCTGAAGTCATACACTTATGTACTTATTTATGCACATTATTCAGGATGGACAGTTTTTTTACACTGATAAATGTTATAGTTCAGTGATTTATATTCCAAACTACTATTCAAATATTTGTCAAACATATATCAGCATGTAATGTGGTGGTTTTGGTTTTCAAAATAACAGAGAAGGAAAGGGGGGGTGATCTTGTTGCACTGACATTTGCCTAGCAACTAATGACAAGCAGTTTTACTTTTAGTGAATCCAATTGGTTGACAGCTATCAGGCGTTTCCATCGTGTTAAATTGATCCATAAAGAAAGGTGTGTTTTACGGCCTGACTCCATAATGAAGAAGGGGAGGAAACCAATACATTTAGAACCATTTAGTAATGAAATGATGCAATAGATAGGTCTTCAATAATGAGAGAATGCAAGAATGTGTGGAAATATGTGCAGAACCTTAAAAACTATATAGAGCCAGAAAAGAGAATAGGTCAGGACTGATGAAAAGTAGATTTTTTTCCTAGATGGCTTCTTTTTTTATTACTTCCACAGTATTTATAAGTTTCTGCATTAGGTTATGATTAGGTTATCAGCTTCACTAAGCCACTCTACCAGTGTTATATGAAATGTTTCTCCATGTAGTGACCAATAGTTGGATTTTGTTTTTCCTATTTAGCTCCGTCTTTTTTCTCAGTAGCTGTTCCTTAGATGTACATCTCTGAAACCATTTTCTATTTCTATAACAATGCAGAAAGGAGAAAATGGTACAGGGCTTGAGGTGATGTCAGTGTGTGAGATGTATTATGAATATATCTGCAAATCAATTGCTAAAAAATGTCATTCTGTATGATAAAAACTTTAACAGATGTTTTTAGCTACAGTAAGTCACATGCTGATCCTGTACATATGTATTGTAAATATAGTAATGTTTTGCAGGGACATCAGAGGCTTGATGTTGTGAGTCAAAGTGAGGCACAGATAACAGCAGACCAACAGGTAAGAGACAGTAAAAATGTAACAGTTGACATTTTAAGGAACAGTTTGTGGCTGCAAATAACAGGAAAAAAACATTTAGTCTCTTTTGCCTCGGCCAGGGATAGTCAGTAGTCAGTCCACTTTTGCCAACTTTGAGCCTTTGTCCCTGTATCTAGAAAGACACTGGCATGGGTAGAAAAAAAGAATTAGTTTAGTTTCAGTTTTCAGTAACATTAATTACAAAAACACCATTTTTGTCTTTGATTAAAAATCCCATAGTTCATATACTTTTTTAGCCACCAGGAACAAATCTGGGTGCAATAACTTAATTTGTCCAATGCAGATGGGTCATGGTCCCAGTTGTGTTTGGTGATGAAGCCTTGATGTTTTGCAGTTTTCCATGAGCAGGTGTTCAAGTGGAACACTAGAAAATGTTCTCCATCATAACCATACTGTTTATATCCATTTATCTGTTCAGTTTCATACACTGACTGGTATTAAACTGTCAGAGTTTAATACCAGTCAGAAGATTTAACATGTCATCTTGTTATATTCACATAACATGATGACAGCGTTTTGATTAAAATTAACATTCACAGAGTTGTTGCTCAATAAATACTCAGCAGATCAAACTGAACATTTAGTTGGATTTTTTTTAACTCAAGTTACTGAGGAATTGTTGAACTTAATGACGGAAATCTTTTTGTATGAATACTTCTGACATGCATTGTGGCCCACTTCTGATTAGACACATCCAATAATAGACAAACATGAACTAACCTTCAGTTGAACCTCTGCTTTGCTATTTTAATGTTTCCCTAAAGAGCTTCTGGTTCACCAAACAGATATGAGTCCGACTCTCCCAGTTCTGTGGATCCTTCAATGTAAAGTTCGTCTAGTCCTCTTTGGATACATTTCTGATGGTTCTGTCGTCACCATGACTTATTTTAATATTGTCAACATACTGAACAGACTGGGAAGTCTAGTACTCCAGAAGATCAAATATAGAAATACAGCAGATAGTGAGTTACTGTAAGAAAAGTAAAGGAAAAAATAAATGTTTACATGAATTTTGGTTTGTTGTAGTTTTATAACAGCTTGCAGCTGTTAAAATATGATGAATCTTTTGCAACATCATTACTCTCTTACTTATAGAGAAGACTTTTTCTTCCCAGTTTGGTTTAATATTTTGATTATATTAGCCATACAGTTTGACAGATGATGATTTTTTTGTCTGAAAAGTCACTTACATGAGACTCCACCCTCTCCAGTCAGCTGCCTCATGTACAAGTTTCTACCCCAACAGAGCTGAGAAATTCTGAAGGAAAGAAAGAGAGGAGATTTATGAAGGTGTGGATAAAGGAGAGATTCTCCCTAACAATGAAAGGTCCTTCCAGATGCTTGTTGACACTGATCTGCCACCTGAAGGCTGGACAAAGTATGAATGTGTGTTTCAGGTCTCTGGTGAAAGTGAAAACCTCATCAAACTGGAAAATAACAAAAATTAAGACCAATCCTGGTGAAAGTGGACTCAGAGAAAATTTACTTTCATAAGAGCATCCATGGTGTGCATGTGTTTAACGAGGTGGTCACACTGTTGGTTATCACCTTGCATTTTCAATAAAGAATAACTGTAGGAGCCATTTATCTTTTCCTGTGTTTATCGCCACCAGAGGGCATATTTCATTTTGAGTTTGACTATGTCTGAAGGGAGACAGGTTATTTAAGGTCTAGTGTGATTCTGTTCAGCTGTTGTTAATGGGAAGAGGCAAACAGTTTTCTGCTGTGCTTGGTTTGGATTGATGTCAGATTTATATGGTTCTCAATGGAAATAGCAAGACAATGTACTGAAAATAAATGACTTTATCATATGTCAAAGTGAAAACTGGTAGTACAAATCTTGACTGAGCGCACACAAAACCAATGCCTTCCAGGAACAGCCACCAGTAGCCTAAAATACAGAATATAGCTGCTACAATAATCTCAACATGTAAACTTATTTAAGAGGCTCCAAAGGCAGAGCAGTCTTAATTATTTCATGAATGATTTCATTAGTGGGCTGCACAGTGGCGCAGTTGGTAGAGCTGTTGCCTTGCAGCAAGAAGGTCCTGGGTTCGATTCCCGGCCCAGGGTCTTT
This sequence comes from Gambusia affinis, assembly GCF_019740435.1. Lineage (NCBI taxonomy): Eukaryota > Metazoa > Chordata > Actinopteri > Cyprinodontiformes > Poeciliidae > Gambusia > Gambusia affinis. Next base: position 3,094,833 of record NC_057881.1, read on the forward strand.
CTGCATGGAGTTTGCATGTTCTCCCTGTGCATGGTGGGTTCTCTCTGGGTTCTCCAGCTTCCTCCCACAGTCCAGAAACATGACTGTCAGGTTAATTGGTCTCTCTAAATTCTCCCTAGGTGTGAATGGTTGTGTGTCTCTGTGTTGCCCTGCGACAGACTGGTGACCTGTCCAGGGTGAACCCCGCCTCTCACCCGGGATGCAGCTGGAGAGGAACCAGCAACCCTCCCGACCCCATTAGGGACAAGGGTGAACAGAAAATGGATGAATGGATGGATGGATTTCATTAGTAACTATTTTACCACTTGGAGTCACTCCTAAACTCATTAAATCTTTAGACTGTGTTAAGATGGTGATGTTTTTCCCCCTTCATCCTAACATAAATTGTATAAAACAGGAGCACCTGCATTCATGTGTGGCCAAACTGTTGTGATATCAGTGAAGGGATGGAGTCACCACCCCAGAAGATTTTTCCAATGTTGTCTTGCTACCGGTAATCATAACATTGCCTGGGATGTTGATGAGAGCCTTTGGTCAAACCAGACCTGAATTTTGACTTTTCATAAGCTTTAAGTAAGAATATGTAATATAATCAAAATAAAACCATTAAATTGATTATATTGTGTCTGTGTAGTTAACTAATAATAACCAACTATATTACACAAAGTTAAAAAACTCCACCACTTTTTTTAGATTGCAGTAAATGTTCTCAAATTATTGTGATTTATGAGTCCTCCTTTTTCACTGAATTCAAAGCTTGAAATCTTTTATCTGAATTATATTGATGGTTTTATATTGATTTATTTCTTAGCCAATGATTTTACACACTTTTGTTTTTTCAGACACAATCACAACTGGAATTATAAATGATTCCAGTTTTGTGCTTCATTGCAAAAAACTGACAGGACTTCAGATCAAACGAGATAAGTTAGAAAATAAAAAGTATTTTGTTTTTTACATTTCTCTAGCAGAAAAAAAGAATTGTTATAATTTCATTGATACTTTTCCCTGATTGTGTTCCCAGAGTTATGTAGTGGAATAAGTGTAAAAAGAAAAATAAAATGAAAAATGCTATGGTAAAGATAAATCAACAATGTTTTGCTCAGACTAAACTGTAAATGATTTCAGTTTTGTGCTTCATTGTAAAAAACTGACAGGACTTCAGTGGAGTCCGAGTTCTGCCTTGTGGTGGCGCTCTAACACAGTAAATAATCATGGTGACACACAAGAGGAAACAAAATACTCCTAAGCAAGTCTTATTTAAACAAACTTTGAACACCGGTTAATAGCTCAATTCAAATATTAATTGTAAAATAATTAACAGCAGAAGTTATTGTTCACCATTTATTTGCTGTTTTCAATTCAATTTAAGCAAAATCACAACAGATGTCTTGAGGCACTGTACAAAAAAAATTAAATCGTTTCAATTCAATCACATTTACATTCCAATTGATCATATCAAACTGAATAATTAACTGACCTTTCTCTATACGATGTCGTTTAAAAAGTGGCTATGGAAACCGAGCAGGTTGCAACACACACAAATATCAACAAACACAAAATAAATAACTTTTTTATGTAACTGATCAAGTTAAAAATGTTACTCTGTCATGAGGCTCCATTGAACAACGTGTAGAGTTAAGTTAATTTTCACTTACTATAGAGGCTTTTCTTGTAATAGCAACAAATTAAAAAAACAGAAACATTAAGTGGATTACAAAATAACTACTGAGAATTCAAGTATAACTCAGTCTTTTATAGCTTAATTGGTTAGATAATAAAACGTTTTAATGTTTGAATTTTAAGAAGATAATTGAGACTATATAAATTGTATTTATTTTATTTTAAGTACTGGGATGACCCTTTGCCATTGATGTCAGGTCTATTTAAGCCCGTAAACTCATACTTTTGCTTTTGTTACTAACCTAAGAAAATCCATTCTGCCTAGATATGGGACGAGCTTCAGTGACGTATGGCTAAAGCTCAATTTTCATTGGTTAGGCCAACGCTGATACCCCATGATGTTGATCGTGTATTTCATTCTTCGGCTGCAGTCGCTACCGAAAGCACGTCTTTCTTGGCAATATAAGTTCCTAAACTTAAACTATCAGTTCCAGCGACAACACATATGAAAATGAATATTTTTCTTCTGCTGCTCCTACTGGGAGCAGTGATATGCAGCACTGATGCTGGTGAGTTAATTTGTAACTATTTACGTTTGAGAAAAATTTTAAAAATCCCGTGTTTTTAAAATTAACATTTTTTACCGATCGAATTTTAATTTACTATATAGCATGTTCAAGCTCTTTAACATCTCTGTTTAGCACAAATATGTGTGTGCAAAACATATTTGTAGATGCCTATATTGCAAATGTTGTTTTGCATTTTCTTGAATTAGGTACATTTTTATAGGTTATGAACTTAAACTTGAAAAATTAATTAACAAAAACTTAAAATGCTTGTATTTATGTAGACGTTTTTCCCTAATAATTGCCAATTGAAAGTATGATATCAAAACAACAGAAAAAAATTAAAACAAAAAAGAAACTAGGAATGGATTCTGTAAGCAAACAACACCAAATGAAGTGTCTCTGGTGTTAGTAAATTACTCAAACATTAATTTACTGAGTTCAACATGGGACAAGACACAGAGCAGTAGGCTTGACTATCACACTTTTAATTTAGGCTTCAATTCTCAAGCACTTTATTCAATTCCATTTTTCATTATATCTTTTAAATTTTATCTGTGCATCAAGAGCCCTGCTTGTTTCCCTCAACAGTAATATTTAACTAACAATAACAATTTAGAAAAAAATAAATTAGTCTGGCTGCCCTCATTCAGGGACTCAAAGTTAAAAAGGGGCACATTGAATAAGATCTTAAAACACCATTCAGCAACATGGCAACAACCCATATCAATCAAGGATCTAATATTTAATCAGATCATACTAAATAATTGTCATCATGTGTCATTAAAATACTGTTAGTTTATGTAATAGTGTCTTCACAATGCAAAGCAAATGTAGTCTATGTTTTTTCCTATGGGCATAATGTTGCTGTTGAGGGGTTTCTGCTGCTCAGCTGGAGTGCAGTTTTGATCCGAAACTGTAGTTGTTAAACAGACCACAGGCGCAAAGGTCACTCTCTTGTGGTCTAACATATGACGTATATTATGAAATAAGCACATTTACCGTTTAGCTACTTAATAAACTCTAATAATGTCTGACTGTTTAACCTTCATAGCAACTTGGCTGCAGATTGCTTTAGAGATCCAAAAACCTCAGAGGTTTTTTTTTCTACATAATTTTTTGATGTACGCACCTCTGAAAAATCTAGAACTGTAACGTTGAGAGATAAATTATTTTCATTAGATTTTGTAATTTAATTTGTAATTGAGAAACATTCATGCATTTCTCTTTAGTCAGTTACTGTAACATTGTTTTCACAGGTCTGCCTTAAAAAAATCTATCCTCCAGCTGCAGCTGACTAAAACCACTAGATAGAGCACATCACCTTAGTTCTGCTCTGGCCCCCTGTAGCAAAGAGAATAGACTTTAAAATACTGTTTTTATAAATCACTGAACAGCTTAGCACCACAAAACAATCATTAACAAAAACTTACAAATAAATTGCCTTGCTGTGATGTGTCAGTGTGCAAAAATATAAATAAAATTTTTTGAAAAGTCCTGTATTTATTTATCAGCATAACGATAGATAAATTTGTTTTGCAAATTAATCTCAACCTCTATTAAAGTTATCTTTCAACTTTTCAACACCACATTTATGTTTGTGGTGTAGTTTGCTTTCGCTACTCTATCTTCATGGATAATGTAGACTTATTCAGTATTGCTTATAGCGTCAGTGATTGACATGTAATGTTCCACAGAGGAATGAAATGATGACAAAAATGACACAAGGCAAAGAAAACTGAAGGTCTGGGGATCCTGTAAATTCTTGAATTGTAACACAGATCACAGTTATAAAACCTTTGCATTTGTTTATTGAAAATTATAATGCAATTAAATTTTATTGAATGCTTTCAATAAAGAGATAAATTAAAAAAAATAAATTGTACATTTAGGATATAATTAGGAAGTTTTCTTTGTAGTAGTGCCAGAGACAAATAGGGAGATTTTATTTATGACGCACTAACAGGGACAGACCCTCGGACGAGGTTTATCTGTTTCAGTTTGTCATAAGTAGACATACATTTTTAGTTATATCAGTAAACTGTTAACTATTACTGTAAATATTTAAGTATGTTTAGCCTTTTATATTATTTATTATTGTAGCCCACATTGGCTTTTTATGATACTCAGAAATATTAGAAAAAAGGGAAAAGGTGTTAACAGCAACAATTATCCACACATAATCAGAAGAATGATGATCTATCACAAAGAATTCAACTTTGTTTGAGGTGTTTACTGTGGAAAGTAAATTATTTAAATTTTAAAATAGGTGAAAGACAAAAAAACACACTTTCACTTTCGTTAGCAACAACAATGTATCAATTCTTCTTAGATATAGGTGACGTAGTTGCTCACAACCACTCACAACTGGCCTTTCCTGCAATACACCTCCCACAATCACCATCTATTTTATGTATTAAGCGTACCCTAGTTGCATAGAACAACATTGAGGATTTGGAGAGGCAAACATCCATGTCTACTATCCTCTGTTACTATGGGACTCTTTATTTTTCTGCTTTTAATCAGAATGCCAGGATTGATGACAGGTTAGTTCAGTGTTTAAAAATGTATAGCTAACCTAAAAAACTAACAGCTTTTTTTATTGTGGTGGTAAACATGTTCATGTTAAAGGTTGCACTATGGAGTAGGACAGAGAGACTTATAATATGGAACAAAAAATTACTCCCCAGTTTTTGAATTTGAGTGATAAAACAAAACAAAAAGACAAATTCAAATGCTTGTATTAAAGCTAAAATTAGTTCAAAATATTTGAAAATACTTTGGCTAAACGGCTAAAGAGTATATGTTTTAATATTTCCTAAAACTAAGCAAGCTTTTAACGTTGTTTTCTTGATTGAATAAAGTGATTTTGTTTTTCTTTGCCTAGTTACGCACTCACTGAAGTATTTCTACACTGCATCCTCTGGGATTCCAAATTTCCCAGCGTACGTGTCTGTCGGGTTGGTGGATGATCTTCAGATTAGCCACTGTGACAGCTTCATCAATAGAAACGAACCTAGACAGAACTGGATGAGCAGAGCAGAAGAGGAGGATCCAGGATACTGGGAGGGACAGACTCAGACATGTTTGGGGCAACAGCAGTCCTTCAAAGCCAACATCGATATAGCAAAGAAACGCTTCAACCAAACTGGAGGTTTGTTTGTGTTTTAATTTATATTTGTATCTTTATTCCTTTATGTTTATCTTATTTTCCTTTATTCAACTATTTGATTTTTCCTACTAAAATAAGAATTTACAATTTGGATGTTTTGAATAGACACTAATATATTTTGAGACTGGTTGATATAGAAAATTCAAAAAATAAATTCTGATCTTGCTATACAATAGAGATGTAAATTAATACATACTTTATCTGTGATCTTGTCTGTTACAACTTTAGTTTGTAAGTATTTTCTCAACATCCCTTTATTGAGGAATACTACTTTCAATTTAATTGTGGTGCATTACTATCAAAGATATCGGTGTCTGTTATAGTGGCATGAGAGAAAACTGGAAGCATGTTGAAAACCAAACTCATTAAATAGGAAAGAAAATGTCCTCTTCATATTCTTATTTAATACAAATTAACAATACTGATTGAAGAAAATTTTGGATTAGTTTCCAATGTAAAAACGTAAAAACAGTTTAAAGTATTTTAATAATTATTGAATACAAACATTTGGCTGTAAGATGGTCTATGACTTTTGGGACAGAACATTAGTTAGTTATTCTTTAATATCTTTATAAATTTGAAGAGGACATTTTTATGATTATTATATGGACATTGTGTAATTTTCTGTCAAAAGTGTTTTCTTTATTGTACGATTGAAAAAATAGATTTAGTGAGAAGAAATCATTTTAGCAGAATGCTGACTATAGCTTTTGTTGGAATTTGCTAGGTTACAGCTAACATTAGTTTACAGATCACTGAATATAACTTTCAATCCAACATACCAACATAAAATAATTTCTTTAAGTCAGTGATTGTATTGCACACAGGAATAACAAGATGTCATGTCTCTTCTATCTACTTGCAGTTTACTTTCATATGACCACACAGTAATGCCTTTTACAGGGGCATTTTGTTGATTTTTGTTGGGTAAACCTAATTAAATCAAATTCAGCAGATTAGATGAAACTCTGGCAGAAATCAGTGAACCGGGTCAGACGGCGCTGAGGGTTTTTACTGCAGCTTCTCTCTCATTTAACAAACAGCAGCTCAGAGCAGAAACAGTTTGCCTGGTCAGCAGGAAGTTGCAGGAATCAGAAATACTGACCCGGGATCAGCTGGACCGGGTCGGATTATTCAGACTGACGGCAGCTTGAAGCAGCTCAGACTGTCAGATTGATCACTAACAGGTTTTATCTGATCAGGTTTCCTCTGATCAGCAGGAAAACCTTCATGTTCATCAGCTGGTTCTGATTGAGCTGCTTTCTAGAGAAGGAGCCGCTGGGTCAGTGGTTCTGGTCGGAGTGAGGAGTTCTGTGGGCAGGTGTGTTTGTTTCCATGGGTGGAGTCTCTCCAGAACCTCAGAGCAGACAGAACCAAACTGAAGGAGGAGAAACAGGGAGAGAGAGAGAGAGAGAGAGAGAGAGAGAGAGAGGTGGAGCGAAGAGAAGATCAGCTGAAACTTTAGTGACTGAGAGAAGAAGAAGGAAGATCAGAGATTTTGATTTTAAAAACTAATTTATTCACTCAGTGGTGATACATAGAAACATTCAACACAACATCAAATTAAAACATTCATAAATGAAAGTTCAGAATCATTTACAGTAAACAAAACACCTTCATAATCCCAAATATTCTGAAAAATATTTCGTCCATCTTTAAATAATATTTATATTCTAACATCACTCTTGCTCTAACCAAACTCTTAAAAATTTTTACACAATCAATATTCTGTTCATTGTTAATTTTTATATTTTCTACTCAAATATGTTGCAAGCTTTGCTTGACCAAGAAAAAAATTTAACAACCGTCCAATTTTCTTCTTTCTTTTGCCATAAAAACCTAAAAATATAAAACTGTTCTGTAAAACTTTCACCAAATAATTTCCAAATATCTCCTAGCAATGAAAATAAATCCATTATTCTAAAACATTGTACAAAACAATGAAAGATAGTTTCTCTTAATAAACAAAAGGGACATTTTATCTGAAACAGGATTAATAATAGAAATAAAAGCATTAACCACAATAATCCCATGCTAAATTCTCCGTTGTAAATCACCAACATTTTTAGTCAATGGAGGCTCATAAATTAATCCCATACAGGTTTCACCTCAAAACCAACTTTAAAATAATCTCTCCAAGGAGTTTCTGTTTTATCTTTTAACTTTACTTTGTTCAAAGCTTTAACACATTTCATATAAATTATCTTTCCATTCACAGAATCCAAAAGTGTCCATTCATTTTATCCTTCCTCTAAAAAATTCCAGGGCATTCAAGGTTTTTCATTTGTATCTTAAAACAGCTTAAAGAAGGGATCTGTTTTATCAGGTGTTAAATCAAACCGTCCCTTTATGAGTCCTTTTTCATCTTCTGACAACATTCGTTTAAACGCTGCCAACATAACGCCTACAATTCTTAAAGAGTGAATCTCCAATCATCGAGCCAAAGGAACAACATCATCCATTTCAGATCCAACGAGTTACAGCAGATGTTTCAGTGTAAAAACCCCCTTTTGCACCAACAGTTCAGAAATCATAGCCATGTTGTCCCAAGATGAACCCAAACGAGATCCCATAAGAACAGGTTCCAGTAAGAACCAATTTAAAGACGTGGATATTTCAACTCTCTTCGTTTCCATGAGGTTCCAAGATTTTAACACACTAACATAAAAAGATGACAAACACTTTACATTACATTTTGAAAGGTCAACAATAAACAAAGTTTTACCAAAACCTAAATTGCCAACTTTTGGAAAACAAAACATTCTGTAACTTTTCTCCACAAAACATTTTGATCACCATACAAAAAACTCTGTAAAAACTGTAATCTGAAAGCTGCTTTCCTACTTTCTAAATGAATCAAACCTCGCCCTCCTTCTTCCTTTGATAAAAACAAAACACTCTGAGGGACCCAATGCAATCTGTCCCAAAATAAATTTAAAATAATAGTCTGTAATTTTACCAAAAGACCCGGTGGAGGTTCCAGAACAGATAAGTGATGCCACAAAGTTGAAGCAACCAGATTATTAATAATTAGTGTTCGGCCTCTGTAAGAACAGCGTGGCAAAAGCCATTTCTTTAATCTACCCTCCACCAGTTCAATTAAACCTTCCCAATTTTTCATGACCTCTACTTGATCCCCCAAATAAACACCCAAATATTTAAATCCATTTTTTGACCACTTTAATTCATCAGGTCATTTTGGTTTTTGCTTTGTCCACTTACCCACTGACAAAGCTTTACTTTTGCTCCAATTAACTTTGGATGAAGAAATTTTACCAAAACACTCAATAATTTTAATTAAAGTAAAAACATCAGACTCTTTTGTGATTGCCACAATAATATCATCTGCTTATGCAGAAAGTTGAAAAGGTAAAGAAACTTCACTTAACTTTACACCCTGTAATCTTTTCCTGATTTGACATAATAAAGGTTCAATACTCAAAGAAAACAACATTCCTGACAACAACATTCCTGACAACAACATTCCTGACAACAACATTCCTGACAACAACATTCCTGACAACAACATTCCTGACATTGCACAACCTTGGCGAATTCCTCTCTTTACATTAAAAAGTGACTTAAACCACCATTGACTTTCAATACACCTTCAATGTCACAATAAAGGGTTTTAATCATGGCAATGAACCCAGAGGAGAAACCAAAAGCTTTTAAACTATTCCATAAATATTGGTGCTCCACTCCATCAAAAGCCTTTTCTTGGTCAATAGAAATCAGACCAAAGTTTAAACCCAATAAATTAGAGACGTCCAAATAATCTTGAATTAATGTTATGTTATCTCTTATTGATCTGCCAGGGATGCAATAAGACTGATCAACATTTATGACTTGATCAATCACTCTTCTCAATCTGGATGCCAGAACTTTTGAGAAAATCTTGTAGTCGATACACAACAGACTAACAGGTCTCCAGTTCCTTATTTCATAAAGTTCACCCTTCTTAGGGATAAGAGTGAGAACGGCTCTTCGACACTAAGAGGTAACATTCCTCTTGCCACGCTGTTATTAAGGATTTACAACAGATCTTCAGCCAACACTATTTATAAAACTCCACAGGCAGGCCATCCATTCCTGGAGCTTTGCCATTTTCCATGCTCAGCAGCGCCTCCTGCAGTTCTTCCAACGTTAGCGCATGCTCCAAATTGACATTGTCTTGATCCGACACCTTTGGTAATTCATTAAGAAACTCTTCTATCATCACAGAGTCTTCTCTAAACTCACTGGCATGTAATGTTGAAAAAAAGTCCACAGCTCTTTTCCGCAGTTCAGTGGGATCAGTGGGATCTGTCAACTCTTTTCCCTCTTCAGAACGAAGGCAATGAATGAGACGATTCTGTCCATTTTTCTTTTCCAAACTGAAGAAGAATTTTGAGGGAGCATCCATGTCAGAAACATTTTGAGAACGTGAACGTACCAGAGCTCCCTGCGCTTTGAGCCCCAGCAGGTCAGTCAGAGCAGCTTTTTTTCGTTTGATCGCCTGAATTTGGCCTCGATTTCCTGTCAACTCGCAAAAACTCTGGAGATCCACAATTTCAGTCTCTAATTCTTCAATAGATTTTACCATTTCTCTTGTAACATTGTATGTGTATTGATTACAAAACTGCTGAATTTTGATTTTACCAATATCCCACCACTGCTGTACAGATGCAAACTGACATTTTAAAAGTCTCCATTGTTTCCAAAAAAAAAAGAAAATCCTTTTTTAAAACAACCATCATTTAACAAGACAGTATTGAAATGCCAATATGCACTTTTAGGTCTTAAATTATTTATAAACACATTTCCTATGACCAAACAACGATCAGAAAAGCCCACTGGACACAAAGTGCCTGATCTAAATATTTGTAAATGATGCCCAAAACAATAAAACTTATCCAATCTTGCCAAAGTGACATAATTCTCTTTACAATGAGTCCAGAAATATTGCCTTATATTTCCATTTTTAAAACGCCACACATCAGCTAAATCATGAGTTTCAATAATACATTTCAAAATTTTCCTTGAATGTAAATGTGGCTCCAAATGATTTCTATCTAAATCATCTATTGTACAATTAAAATCCCTCCTAAAATTAAATAATCTGCTGACACACAATTTAAAAGTGTATTTGCTAACTTTTCTAAGAAAACACAACGTTCACGTGAATTCACAGGAGCAAATACATTCAGTAAAATAAACTTTATATTTTCATACTTAACAGTAACCTTTAACAATCTTCCAGATATAACATTTTCAATTTCAATAGAAACTGGAAGAAAATTTCTTGAGAAAAGAAAAGCAACTCCTGCACTTGGTGAAGTTTTATGATTTCCATCCCGTTCTTTCTTCCAATCAACCTCATTATCAACGTCACTGTGAGTTTCTGGATCAAAGCCTGTCAATACCTTTAGATTTTAAAAGTTCAAAATACACAGCCCCTTTTTTTTTTTACATCTCTTGCACCATTTATGTTCAAAGATGAGATTTTAAAACTACTCATAATCACACAAAAAAAGATCCAAAGAAGAAAGAAAGTACAGCGTTTCATCAGCTGTTTTTTAACTTTCATGTGACTCACTTAATTCAAGCTCTGACTTTTTGCACCAGTTTTTGAAGTCTATAAACTTCAGTGTCCTTTAACCCATCAGATGTCCTTTGTCTCATTAAACTGAGACAACAATCAATTTTCTATTTGGGAAAAAATCGTCTATGACCACATCCTGTTTTCCTTTTGTCACTTCCAAAAACCTTCTGATTTGTTCCAGACTGTAACCATTAATACTCCGACCATCAGGAATGGAGGAATCAGAAGATTCTCTATCACTGTCAGAATCAGATAAAACCTCTGAATCACTTTCTTTTTAGGTTTTACCCCTTTAGATTCTTTACATTTTCTTTTACTGTTTGGTACTTTAAAAACACTTTCATCATCCCTGATCAAATTTCCTCCACTATGAACCAAGTCATCAGCATCCATTTCTTCTTGTAATCCTTCTTGTGTCGTCGTTTGACTCCCTTTACTCCCTTTAACAGAAGTATTAACATCGTTAATGTTACGTTCTGAAACATCAAACTGTTTTTGCTCTCCTGTTGAAACTCTTTCCTCAACATTAGTTTCTTGAGCTCCTTCCTTAGCAGCAGCCACCCAGTCTCCCTCTCCAGTTTCCCCCCCTGTAGATCCATTCACAGTATCCGCTGACGTCTCTGGTTCTGGATCCTCGTTAACCTGAACAGTCTCTTTTTGAATATTTTCAGGACAATTACCAACTGAATGGCCCTCCTGGTTGCATCCAAAACACCTCATAGTTTCCGTTGTCGCAACAAATAGTGTAATCAAAGCCGTCAACTTTAAATTTCATCACTATGCTCAGTTCCTCAATATCATTTTTAAGAATCATAAACACTTGTCTTCTAAAAGACACAACGTGTTTCAACTTTGATGATTTGCAACTCGACGGGAGCATTTTCATTGTCGACACGACCCTCAGCAACACATCATCGCTGATGAAAGGTGGAAAATTCTTCGTAGATCATCCTGTCTAAAGTTTTATGAGGACTTTATTATAAATAAAAGAATAATGAGAATCAAGGAATCACAGATATTGCATTTTTTATTGTCAAATGCACAAATATCTCTCTTTCTTTGCGAGTAAATATGTTACTGTGGTTTTCTGTATAAATCAATAAAAATTTAGCTTGAGCGCCAACCAACTTTAACTAAAATTAAAGTTAAATTGATCAACTGAGGTTATGAATTAAAGCAAAAATAAGATGTATTTTTGCCAGTACTTCCTTGCCTTCTGTTTTTTGTCTGAGTTTTTTTCTGGTAGTTTGTTTACTAGTCATGTTTCAGTGAGCAATAAATGAACTACCATAATCACATGATGAATTAATAATTTCAATTTGCATGATTTATTGTTTTTCTCTAATGTTTTCAGTCTGGTGCTTTGGTCTCAACTAGCCCTTTTTCCAAAGGGCAATTTTGTTTACAGAGACTTAATAATTAATTTTATTTCTTGTTTATGTTGTGTTTATTTATTTTAGATATTTAAAAAATGTTCCCGTTCCAGTGTTAAGTGGTTATTAGAATTTTAATCTTTTTGATCATTGATCATGTGTTTTGCATTATTACACCACTACCATTATATTAATTTACAATGGTCTCAAAACAACAATATTATCTTTTATCACAATAACTTCTGGGACAATTTACCTTCCAGCAACATTTGTTATGGTGATAAGACTATCAAATGTTTACAACACTTTAGATGGCCTCTTCAGCTGAGGTCATTATGCCTAAATTCAGTTTGGATGAATCTAGACATCCAGGCTGATTGTGAAGTTAAATCTAGGTGCAGTTTTATTCTTTATCCATCATGGAGTCTGTTTATTGTTGTTTATTCATCCTGCTCATATAACACAGTTTTAGGCAGACTTTGTTTGTAGTAAATGGAAAATAGGAACTGCAACAAGATTTTAGTTCGAGTGAGAGACTGATTAAGCCTGTTAAAACACAATGTGTGAATCCTTTGTGCTTCAATACAGCTTACTCTACAATCATCTTTCTGACTTTCAGGTGTGCATGTAGTCCAGCGGTTGTATGGCGTTGAGTGGGACGACGAGACAGGAAAGATTACTGGATTTCATCAGTATGGTTATGATGGGGAAGATTTCATAGCATTGGACTTTGATACAGAGACATGGACTGCTCCGACCCAGCAAGCTGTTATCACCAAGCACAAGTGGGACAACGACAAGCCTAATACTGATTACTGGATCAATTACCATGCCCACCTTGCTCCTGACTGGTTGAAGAAGTATGTGGACTATGGAAAAGACTCTCTCATGAGAACAGGTATTTATGTAACTTGTATTGTGTGATAGACTTATTGTTAAATTGCATGGCTTTCAATTTACAACAAATTAGATGTCATTTCCTTTGTTAAATATTCAGAATCTCAAATATTGCTCCCATCTACTCCTCAGAGCTTCCATCAGTGTCTCTCCTTCGCAAGTCGTCATCCTCTCCAGTCAGCTGCCACGCTACGGGTTTCTATCCCAACAGAGCAGAAATGTTCTGGAGGAAAGATGGAGAGGAGATTCATGAGGGTGTGGACAAAGGAGAGATTCTCCCCAACAATGATGGGACCTTCCAGATGAGTGTTGACCTGAAGCTTTCATCAGAAAACCCAGAGGACCAGAAAAAATATGAATGTGTGTTTCAGCTGTCTGGAGTCAAAGATGACATCATCACCAGACTGGAGAAAATAAAAATAAACATCAGGACTGGACATGGTGAGAATGAAATATTATGATAGTGTTCTTAAAGTATGTTTGTTTTTCTCCCTGAGTTTTCTTTAACATATTTTTTGCTACCTTGATTAAACAAGGTAGCAAATATTAAAATTAAGTAATCTTTATTTTAATATTTAATTAGTATTAAACTATCAAAAAGCTAAAACCTTTACGTTATTGAGACAGTCAAAGAAAGTTAATAAGTAATGTTTTCTTGATCATTTTAGATGTAGTCTGAAACACACTCAGAAAGCATTACTTTTGATTACTTTTTCCCCTGTCATTACTTTTGCAGTATTACTGAAATAAAACGCTTTTCGCAATAAGTTATTTTGACTTATTTTAATGGGTTTATTACTCTTGCAACACCTTTTGGTCATTTATCTGTTCACTGTGATAACATTTTTTTTAACCAAATTTAATTAGCTCATACACAGATGTTTGCTACACAACTTTTGTGGCTGAATTTTTACATCAATTTTTTTTAGTATTACTTTCACTTGAAGACATTTTTTTCTCCTATTTTATGTTTTCCCTAAATCTTCCGATGACTGAGATAGTCTGAACAGTGTGAATTATGTTGCTTCAGGTTCTTCAGAGTTCCCCCCTGAGGCTGTTATTGGGATTGTTGTGACACTGGTAATTCTGGTTGGCATCATTGCTGGAGCCCTATGGTGGAAAAGAAGAAACAATGGTGAGCAACCAAAAAATTGTTTTCATCATAAAGCTGACCTTACTTGCATAATATTGGTTTTTGTGTTTGTTTCTTGTTTCCGTGGTTTGTGCTCTTGGTCAAACCTGATATTTTGTAATTTTATGCTGTATGCAGTTTAAATCAAAATTTAAAAACTGCTGTTTTTTTGTGTTTCAGGGTTTGAAAAAGCAAATAGTGAGTATTTTCATATTTTTTCTTGTTTGTCTATTAATGTTAAGTTGCCTGTAGTTCCCATCTAATATTGTGAAAGCCAAATAGAATCATTTTACTTTATTATTTTTTAATTTTATTTTGTAGCTTCTGAGACTTCATCTTCTTCCTCAGGAGATCCTAAGAATGTGAGTGAATTTATTTTGAAACAGTCTTTCAAACTGTTGCTTCTTTAATTTCAGTCTCACTTGTATGTGTTTTCCATCTGATTTTTGACACAGAGGACGTTTATTCAGAAATATTGAGGAAACTTTGGAAGCTGCCCTGAATTTTAAAATAACACTGTGTCTATCCACTTTCTCAGCAGGTGAACAGCGAACAGGAGAAGATGATGAAGACAATAAGTTGAATGCACAAAGAAAACAGAACAGTCTGGAAATATCTGTTCATAAATTACAACATCAAGTAAAATTAAAATAACTGTGGAAATCAATCTTTTTAATATGTATGACAGTTCTCTTCCGAGACTTCTATTTTTCCTTTCTTTATGATTTAAGTTTCCTTTTCTCCTTTTTTTTATTTGACACTCCTGCTTTACTGGATTAATGTTGGTTAAATTAAACAAACTTGATACAATTGTAAAAATAACTCACTATTGTGTTTATTTTAATGCAACTGCAATCTTAATTAATGTGGGGATTTTTTTGTTTGTTTTCCATCTCATATGTGTGACAAAAATATTATAAATGAAGCAAATTTGTTAGTTCTTTGATTACAACTGTTTGCTTTGATGTTTTACTGTTTTATTGAATTCCTATTTTCTTCAACATTCTACCAATAAGGTCTATATGTGGTGGTGCAATTTTATCAATAAAATATAAATATAAAATCCTTCTGGGTTATTTTTTCTAACTTGTATTTAGAATCTTTTTTTAAGTGAATAAAGTACTTTTAAAAATAAGTGTAAATTACTGTTGCTGGTTGGAGAATAAGTACTTGAAGATATTCTGGGACTTATTGGGTTTGCAGTTCTGGTTGGCATCATTGTTGGAGTCCTGTGGGGAGAAGAAGAAACAATGGTGAGCAACCAAAAAATTGTTTTCATCAACTTGGACTATAAGCTGGACTGGTCAAAAATCCCAGTGTGATCTATAAAAGAGTTGTCTCTTTTACAGAAGGCTCAGGTTCTTTAATATTTGTTGAAAGTTGCTGCAGATTCTATGAATTTGTGGTAGCCTGTACCATCACACTTAAACAGCTGGGGCAGCTGCTTGGGGGTCGAGGACATTAGGAACAAGATCATTAGTAAGGCCAGTCATGTTGCAGAAGTGAGACTAGACTCTGGACATGGTGTTGGAGAGGAGAATGTTGTCCAAAATTAGAACAATGTTGAACTTTTCACATCCTCTTCATCAGCTGCCAAAATGTTATAGGAGCTCGTTCGATAACAAATTCAAATCATTCCTACCTGTTGCAGTGAAACTACATAACTGCAATCTATGCTTGAACGCTTAGATTAACAGATTACCATAATTGGGGAAGGACATTTATTCTTTTAAAATTTTAGGATTTAAAAAGAATAAAAGAAGAAACGCTACTTTAAGTAAAGGTTTACTTACTTAAAGGTTAAGTAAGTAGCGTTTTTTCTCAATTCAAATATTTTATGTTTTATTGGGGATTTTTGTATATATGTTTTGGCAGTGCTGTGATCATGTTGAAGCAACAACTTATATTAAAAAGTGTTTTAATGTTCTTTTGGATGCTGCACTCTTCCATGGAAGGACTCTCACCATCTTCCCCAATGAAGGCCAAGCACAGACTTAAGAGCAAACCAAAATCCAAGAGCATTCAATTATCTCATATTGAAACTGATTAAGATCAGTTTCAGTGTTGAGTATAACTCGTGGAAAAAAAAATAAAGAAAACAATACAGTATATACCTGCAGAGGGAGCTGTCACATCCCCTATGACAGTGACAAGCATGCATCCTGGACATGAAACACATTGTTTTAAATAAACAGATCAGTCTACAGTTTTTTTTACAGTTATAAATTTATTTGACTCACTTGTTCCCCACAGATCCCCCCCCCTCCCCCTCCCCCCCCCAAAAAAAAAACTAACAAAAAAACCCAAAAACCCCAAAACATAATTTTGTTTATTTTCCAGTTGACAAATAAAATGAACAAATAAAAAAAATGCAAAAGTCGGAAGTAAAAGTATAACCACAATGATTTTTTTTTTAAGGTAAGTTTTTTACTGCACACAAATCTATTTTAGCTGAGGAGCGTTTTGATTATATGGGTAGACTTAATCTCCTGGATGAGTAACTCATTGATATCTTGGTGCGTTTTTGTTTGCTGCCTGTAATTTATGGCGTAAAATACTTATGAAACCAACTACTGGAGAAACATCGCCATCAATAAAAATAAGTTGTTTTACTTCAACTTCTATTCACTTTAAACAATCCTTTACTTTCAGTTTCAATTTTATCCATACTCATTCATTTTTACTGAGATTTAGGTGACGTAGACGTTAATCCTAAATTCTCATTGGTCAATATGGCGGTTGTTGCCGACCAGTTACGTATTTAGACAGTATTTGAGCCCCGAGTCTAGAATAGTAGACGGCATAACCTTACATTTCTGCTAAGGAACGGAGCTGTTTCGTGACAGTCCGTGTGACTTCATGATGAAGATTGTCATTTTCGTGGTCCTGCTGGTTGGCCTACAGGATGTGGCGTCAGGTGAGTTATCTAAAATATTTTATAAATCTTTTGAAAAGGCCTAGAAAATAGCTATTTATTGGACTGCAAAAAGTCTTGGGTTTTTCCACTGATCTATTTATTAGTAGAATTTGTTGTTAAAAATACTTCTTTCAAATTTGGCCAGTCACGCTTTTTATACTGCTTTTCATAAAGCTTTTTATACTGCGGCCTGTTGAGCTTCACCCTTTTGTACATTTTAGATAGAAACTCAAACCAGAGATGTAGTTAACTTACTATTTATTACCTTGTCCTAATTTTGTACGTCTTTGTATTGACATAAATCCGAAAGACAGTCTCTGTGTATTTCTCCTCAGCCTGACGTTTTGTTCTTATCTAGTAGAAACGTCTAGCTGTGAAATCTACCTAGAAACAGATCAGAATATTATTTCCGGAATTTCCATTGGCCAGTGTGTGGCCCTGCCCACAGAGTCTTATGTTTCCCTCTCAAGCGTTCAATGCAAGAGTACAATAAATAAATATATTTATATATATATATATTTAACTGCCGCTAAAAAGAGCTGTTCATGTAGTAGAAGACTGAATGTGTGGTTGTGACTTAGCTTTAAAAATATGTAGGTGCCTGTCAAGTGTGAATATAATGTTAATCTTTACAAAATGTAGTATTTTCCCAATAAAGCAATTGTTTTGTAACCATATAAGATTGACCTAACTGTTTGTGCTCTTAATATTGGAACTGGACTGTGCATATTCTGATGGTTTTCATCAAACTAAATACAAGCCACCAGAACATACAATCATCTGTAGCCTATTTCATGCGAGTAGTGGGTATTGTACAATAGTATTTACAATAACACACAATAACATGCATAACAGCATACTAACATTATGTATAGGCAGAAATAGGATACAAGAAATACGTTGGCATACCAGCAACCTACTTTGACTTTTTGACTCAAATGTTCTTCACATTTAACAGTTTTGCAATAAACTGATGCATTATCTGCTGGCAGAGTAATGTCAAAATTGTGTGAGAAAATTATGTTTGCTTCTTAAAAAAACAGATTTGCAAGACTGTTTTGTCTACACATCTTTACCCTATTTAAGCAAGATGTCCACTATTCCCCTGATACATTCAGTGGAGAGGAAACAGAGAAGCAGTGACTCCTAGCATCACAGTCTATAAAGATCCCAGCAGGGGCCTCTCCAGGCAATATATACTCTTTGATTCTCTAATTTATCTTTTATATGTTGATAACAACACAAACATGAAATCAAATTTTAATTTTCCTCATCTGTTGTTGGTCACAAAACAAAAATTAGCTTGTATTTGGACTTCATATTTTTTATATAAATTTATATCCAAAACTGTTTTTTTTTTACTTTGGTTTCTGATTAAAAAATCCAAGCCAATGTAACATAATAGGCTATAATCTACTTTTCCAACTTACCAGTCCATTGTTAGTTATCTTAAAAAAATACAAAGAAAAATGTAAGGGTTTTGCTGTTCTTCTGTAAAACTTAAAGTTTACTTTCAGTTTCGTTCACTACGTTCATGAACAAATTCCATGCAGATTTAAGTGACGTTTCGCTCTCACTAAATTGCTATTGGCTGAGATGAAGGTAAAGTTTGAAACCGCACAGACATTTCTCAGTTGGGCATTCGTGGTGGTAGAGGTACAGAACAAAACTCTGTAGCTGGAGTAGATTTAAAAATTTAATTCATTTTCAAGCATTAAGTAGTGTAGATACAAACATGATGAGGATCTTCCTTTTCTTGAGTATAATATTCATTGAAATTCACCTCACAGAAAACGGTGAGTTAACCGTTTTTTTTTGTGTGTGTGTGTGTTTTCACATTAGGTGGAAAAAAGGGTGTTTAACACATAAAAGCCATCAAATCTCAGGCTTACAAGGTTGAGGTGTATTTTAGTAACTTGATTTTCTTATCAAAAACTAGATATATAAAAAAAAAAGAAATTGAGCAGTTATTTTATTTATTTATTTATTTATTTATTTATTTATTTATTTATTTATTTATTTATTTATTTATTTATTTATTTATTTATTTATTTATTTATTTATTTATTCATTTTGTGGCCAAAAACCTACAAAGACTAATTTTGTTTCACAAATATAGATGAAAACACACAATCTGTCTCCTTGACACAGAAAGTATTTAGATTTGCTTTGCTGAAAATATGCTATATAAATAAAATGACCTTACCTGGCTTACAGACAGGCACACAGACTGACCTCTATTTAACATCACTCTAGGAGGCGCTGTTCTTTACGCATATTTTATCTGCTCTCAGACAGGAACGTGCCTTGAGAAAACAGTTATTTTTTTTGAATGGGTTAAATTGAGGGAAAAGCTTTGGTTGTCAGTGCGATTGTGTCCAAAAACACAAGTCAAACATGGTCTCACAGTGTGCAGAAAACACAAAGTTGCTATTTATTAAAGCATCATTTAGAGCAAAACAGAATTATAAAATGAAAATATTTCACTCAATATTGACCCTGTACTTCAACCAGGTGACACATTAGTTTGCAATGAGGATGCTGAACCTCTCATTGTTTGTCAAAAGAAGACAGTCTATTAATATAAATTGATGAAAACACACTCACATTATTTAAAAAAATACAGTTCCATGTATTACATTTGCTTCATCTATAAGCAAATGTAAGGAAACTCCTTTTCCTGAGAAAAGGAGTTTGTAAAATTATACACTACTATATTTCTATCCCTCTTCAATCTCAGTCTGAAATTGTTTTTTTACAGTATCTTCTCTTTCATAGGTTAACTTTTCAGACAAAGGCCATAAATATGAAGAACATTCAGAGTTGCAGTGAGATGCTGAAATTGAGTTATTTAAACAAGTTATTGTAACAAAATGAAATTACATTAGTTTTATAGAACAATGTATTTGGACACTCAAAGACACTTTACATGAAATCAGTTATTTCCATTCACACACCGGTGATTGTAAAACTGGATTGTTGTAATATCCTGCATTCTTGTTGTTCAGGAAATTAAAATAATGTGCACAGAATTATTAACTTTGCACTCTCTGACGAATTTAGAGAATAAGCGAATGTAGAGAATAAACATCCCTTACAAGAGTCTAATGAGCTTTTTTTTTTTACAGAATTGGACGTATGCTTATAACTTATGAAAATAAGATATATTTGATTTTATTTGTTTCTTTGAACTAAAAAATTTAGTGTGTGTTTCTTAAATATTTTAGGTATTAAAAATTGCTAAAAAAAAATGTCCTCAAATGTTTTTGTAATAGAGTTTTACTTTTTTTTAAAACATAATATCAAACAACAAACTTTAATAATAATTTTACAAACTTAAACTTTTCTCTTTTTCTTTATGGTTTTCTGGTAAGAAACATCTTGTCTTTGACCTTTTTTCTTTTCTTAATGTGTTAAATTTTAAATATTTAAAACATAGGCTGCTTGACGCAGGGTGCAGATTTGTGACATTTCCTGCTTGTTAGTTGCAAACAAGTAGGAAATGTCTGAAAGAAAGTTGCAAATTTTAAGTAGTTATTTCTATCAATAATCCTATCAGTAAAAAAAAAAAGATTTTTAGGGCTATACTGATCAAACTACTTTATTGGTATTTAAATGAATGACTTTCACTAATTTCACTAATGGCTGGAAGTATTATAATTTATTAATGATATGAATCATACAAAAAGGAAAACTGAATATTTCTGGACTTGTAGAGAAAAGGTGTTCTCTATGGCTTCTGCAATTCACTTCATTTCAAAAAATTAGAAAGAGATGTGGTGTTGATTGTTGAATGTAGATATATTTAGTAAGGAGATAATATTTCTAAATTACATAAATATAGTCATAACAATGTATTAAAATGTAAGATTCTACTTAATCCTGTGCATTTTGTTTGTGTAAATAGGATTGCTAAATGTAGGAATGAATAATGACCTTTCCTTTTGCCACAGTTACTCACTCACTGAAATACTTCTACACGGCCTCTTCTGGAATAAAAAACTTCCCAGAGTTTGTGACTGTTGGGATGGTGGATGATCAGCAATTCTCCTACTATGACAGTGTCATTAAAAAGGAGATTCCCAAGCAGGACTGGATGGCAAAGAGTGAAGGTCCTGAGTACTGGCAGCAACAGACTGAGGCCTCCCTTGGTGATGAGCAGTCCTTCAAAGCCAACATTGGTATTGCTAAGGAGCGCTTCAACCAGACTGGAGGTGAGTTATGCACAATGTTACTAAAGTTTATAGCAATAAGCATTAAACTTTTATCTCTCTCTCTTTCTCTACCTCTACTTAAAAACTTTTTAAAGCATTTAAACATTATCATTATTAAATTATTTTAACAATTACTTTTGAAGCTATTAAAAGGCCCTAAATAGATTTATACAAAATAGGATGATTTTGTTTAAATCTTATTTGTCTCTAAATGTTCTAATTATTAATTCACTAATAAAATATTGAATGAGAGTTATTAGCTCAATTAAATTACACTGATTAAACGCAGAGAGAAAGAAGAGAAACATCAGAGGAAGTTTGATGTTTCATTCATTTAATTTAAACTGATGAAATACTATAAATAGAAAAAAAATAACAGATCAACTGCTAGAAAAAAAAATAAAATAAAGAAAAAAAGAGAAACTTCAGAGAAAATTTTATGTTTCTTTCATTTAATGTAAACTCTGATTAAAACAGTAAAAATCTCCCAAGATTTTCAGATTTTAGACGGTTTTGGATTGTTTAAATATTTACTGGATAAAAAATCTAAGGTAGTTTTTCCTGAAGCGTCTCCACTCACACCAATATGAATAGAAACAAGAAAGAAACCCAGAGGAAAGAGAATCTGGGTCCAAACAGAACCAGAACCGATCAGATCAGTGGTTCTGTCCTGTCAGCTTCGTAAACATCAGAGGAAGTTTGATGTTTCATTCATTTAATTTAAACTGATGAAATACTGTAAGTAGTGAAAAATATTCTAAGTTTTCTAAGATTTTAGATTTTAGTTTTGGATTGTTTAAATCTTTACTGAATAAAATTTCAGAGGAAGTTTTTTTTTGAAGACCTCAAAACGCCTCCATGTACAGTAACAGTAATGAGAAACAGGGAAGGAATCCTAAAAAAGGAAGAACTGGGTCCAAACAGAACCAGAACCGATCAGATCAGGTTCTGGTTCCTCTCAGGTTCTTCTCACTCCACAGACTGAGGTTCTGCTGCTGGACTCATCCTGATCCAGACTGGGAGAGGAACTGGACCAGCTGGTTCTCCTCTCCACACACCAGTCGGCCCAGACTGAGTTACTGGTATTAGTGTTAGTTCCCAGTTTGGTTCTGGTTCTGCTGGTACCAGAGCTGCAGGATGTTTAACAGTGAAGGTTATTCTGGGATGTTTTGTCCATAAAGCAGCAGAGATGATCCTCCAGAACCAACCAGAGAGGAGATTCATGTAGCCGGAGCGTTAGAGTGACCCCCACCTGTTTCTGAGCCGACGTTCCTGCAGAGATCCAACCTGCAGCTGAACTTGGCTTCAGAGGAAACTTCTAGAAAAGCCTCAGAGGAAGAGGACGGTTCTGACCCGAGGAAGGTTCTGAGGAGCTTTAGTTGTTGTGATGCTGGAGGAAGAACCGGGTCTGATCCGGGTCAGCAGATCCGGAGTCTTGGAGAACAGAACCTCCCTCAGCTGAAGACGCCCTGGGATCAGAACCGCTGCAGAGTTCTGCCTCAGCGGTTCTGATCACCTCACATCAACCAGCAGAGATCAGGAACACTTTCCCACCAGAACTTTAACAGAACCGCCCCGCCCGCAGGAGACCGCTCCATCAGAACCGGGTTCTGGACCGAGCTGAGCCCAGCAGGATGGAGACGCTGCACCATCAGCTGTGTGTTCTCAGAGGAAACCAGTTTAAACCAGTTAACAGACAGAACACCAGTAAAACCGTCCCAATCGGACCGAGCAGAACCGTACTGAACAGAACCCAGTTTGTTTGGTTCATAAATAAAAAGTAAAACCGGGTCGGATTATCCAGACTGACGGCAGCTTGAAGCAGCTCAGACTGTCAGATTGATCACTAACAGGTTTTATCTGATCAGGTTTCCTCTGATCAGCAGGAAAACCTTCATGTTCATCAGCTGGTTCTGATTGAGCTGCTTTCTAGAGAAGGAGCCGCTGGGTCAGTGGTTCTGGTCGGAGTGAGGAGTTCTGTGGGCAGGTGTGTTTGTTTCCATGGGTGGAGTCTCTCCAGAACCTCAGAGCAGACAGAACCAAACTGAAGGAGGAGAAACACAGAGAGAGAGAGAAAGAGAGAGATGGAGAGAGAGAGATTTGATTTTTAAAAACTCATTTATTCACTCAGTGGTGATACATAGAAACATTCAACACAACATCAGATTAACACATTCATAAATGAAAGTTCAGAATCATGTAGAGTAAATAAAACACCTTCATAATCCCAAATATTCTGAAAAATATTCAGTTCGTCCATTTTTAAATAATATTTATATTCTAACATCACTCTTGCTCCAACCAAACTCTTAAAAAGTTTTACACAATCAATATTCTGTTCATTGTTAATTTTAAATTTTCTACTCAAATATGTTGCAAGCTTTGCTTGACCAAGAAAAAAAATTTAACAACCGTCCAATTTTCTTCTTTCTTTTGCCATAAAAACCTAAAAATATAAAACTGTTCTGTAAAACTTTTACCTAATAATTTCCAAATATCTCCTAGTAATGAAAATAAATCCATTATTCTAAAACATTGTACAAAACAATGAAAAATAGTTTCTGTTAATAAACAAAAGGGACATTTATCTGAAACAGGATTAATAATAGAAATAAAAGCATTAACCACAATAATCCCATGCAAAATTCTCCGTTGTAAATCACCAACATTTTTAGTCAATGGAGGCTCATAAATTAATCCCCATACAGGTTTCATCTCAAAACCAACTTTAAAATAATCTCTCCAAAGAGTTTCTGTTTTATCTTTTAACTTTACTTTGTTCAAAGCTTTAACACATTTCATATAAATTATCTTTCCATTCACAGAATCCAAAAGTGTCCATTCATTTTTTCCTTCCTCTAAAAAATTCCAGGGCATTCAAGGTTTTTCATTTGTATCTTAAAACAGCTTAAAGAAGGGATTTGTTTTATCAGGTGTTAAATCAAACCGTCCCTTTATGAGTCCATTTTCATCTTATGACAACATTCGTTTAAACGCTGCCAACATAACGCCTACAGTTCTTAAAGAGTGGATCTCTAATCATCGAGCCAAAGGAACAACATCATCCATTTCAGATCCAACGAGTTACAGCAGATGTTTCAGCGTAAAAACTCCCTTTTGCACCAACAGTTCAGAAATCAGAGCCATGTTGTCCCAAACTGAACCCAAACGAGATCCCATAAGAACAGGTTCCAGTAAGAACCAGTTTAAAGATGTAGATGTTCCAACTCTCTTCGTTTCCATGAGGCTCCAAGATTTTAACACACTAACATAAAAAGATGACAAACACGTCACATTAAATTTTGAAAGGTCAACAATAAACAAAGTTTTACCAAAACCTAAATTGCCAACTTTTAAAAAAAAAAAAAAAAACATTCTGTAATTTGTCTCCACAAAACATTTTGATCACCATACAAAAAACTCTGTAAAAACTGTAATCTGAAAGCTGCTTTCCTACTTTCTAAATGAATCAACCCTCGCCCTCCTTCTTCCTTTGGTAAAAACAAAACACTCTGAGGGACCCAATGTAATCTGTCCCAAAAGAAATTTAAAATAATAGTCTGTAATTTTACCAAAAGACCTTGTGGAGGTTCCAGAACAGATAAGCGATGCCACAAAGTTGAAGCAACCAAATTATTAATAATTAGTGTTCGGCCTCTGTAAGAACAGCGTGGCAAAAGCCGTTTCTTTAATCTACCCTCCACCAGTTCAATTAAACCTTCCCAATTTTTCATGACCTCTACTTGATCCCCCAAATAAACACCCAAATATTTAAATCCATTTTTTGACCACATTAATTCATCAGGTAATTTTGGTTTTTGCTTTGTCCACTTACCTTCTGACAAAGCTTTACTTTTGCTTCAATTAACTTTGGATGAAGAAATTTTACCAAAACATTCAATAATTTTAATTAAAGTAAAAACATCAGACTCTTTTGTTATTGCCACAATAATATCATCCACATATGCAGAAAGTTGAAAAGGTAAAGAAACTTCACTTAATTTTACACCCTGTAACCTTTTTCTAATTTGACATAATAAAGATTCAATACTCAAAGAATACAACATTCCTGACAACAACATTCCTGACAACAACATTCCTGACAACAACATTCCTGACAACAACATTCCTGACAACAACATTCCTGACAACAAATTTCCTGACAACAACATTCCTGACCACAAATTTCCTGACATTGCACAACCTTGGCGAATTCCTCTCTTTACATTAAAAAGTGACTTAAACCACCATTGACTTTCAATACACCTTCAATGTCACAATAAAGGGTTTTTATCATGGCAACGAACCCAGAGGAGAAACCAAAAGCTTTTAAACTATTCCATAAATATTGGTGCTCCACTCCATCAAATGCCTTTTCTTGGTCAATAGAAATCAGACCAAAGTTTAAACCCAATAAATTAGAGACGTCCAAATAATCTCAAATTAATGTTATGTTATCTCTTATTGATCTGCCAGGGATGCAATAAGACTGATCAACATTTATAACTTGATCAATCACTCTTCCCAATCTGGATGCCAGAACTTTTGAGAAAATCTTGTAGTCAGTGAACAACAGACTAACGGGTCTCCAGTTCCTTATTTCATAAAGTTCACCCTTCTTAGGGATAAGAGTGAGAACGGCTCTTCGACACTAAGAGGTAACATTCCTCTTGTCACGCTGTTATTAAGGATTTCCAGCAGATCTTCAGCCAACACCATTTATAAAACTCCACAGGCAGGCCATCCATTCCTGGAGCTTTGCCATTTTCCATGCTCAGCAGCGCCTCCTGCAGTTCTTTCAACGTTGGAGCATGCTCCAAACTGACATTGTCTTGATCCGACACCTTTGGTAATTCATTAAGAAACTCTTCCGTCATCACAGAGTCTTCTCTAAACTCACTGGCATACAACGTTGGAAAAAGTCCACAGCTCTTTTCCGCAGTTCAGTGGGATCTGTCAACTCTTTTCCCTCTTCAGAACGAAGGCAGTGAATGAGACGATTCTGTCCATTTTTCTTTTCCAAACTGAAGAAGAATTTTGAGGGAGCATCCATGTCAGAAACATTTTGAAACGTGAACGTACCAGAGCTCCCTGCGCTCTGAGCCCCAGCAGGTCAGTCAGAGCAGCTTTTTTCCGTTTGATCGTCTGAATTTGGCCTCGATTTTCTGTCGACTCGCAAAAACTCTGGAGATCCACAATTTCAGTCTCTAATTCTTCAATAGATTTTACCATTTCTCTTGTAACATTGTATGTGTATTGATTACAAAACTGCTGAATTTTAATTTTACCAATATCCCACCACTGCTGCACAGATGCAAACTGACATTTTAAAAGTCTCCATTGTTTTCAAAAAAAAGAAAATCCTTTTTTAAAACAACCATCATTTAACAAGACAGTATTGAAATGCCAATATGCACTTTTAGGTCTTAAATTATTTATAAATACATTTCCCATGACCATACAATGATCAGAAAAGCCCACTGGACACAAAGTGCCTGATCTAAATATTTGTAAATGATGCCCAAAACAATAAAACTTATCTAATCTTGCCAAAGTAACATAATTCTCTTTACAATGAGCCCAGGAATATTGCCTTATATTTCCATTTTTAAGACGCCACACATCAGCTAAATCACAAGTTTCAATAATACATTTCAAAATTTTCCTTGAATGTAAATGTGGCTCCAAATGATTTCTATCTAAATCATCTATTGTACAATTAAAATCCCTCCTAAAATTAAATAATCTGCTGACACACAATTTAAAAGTGTATCTGCTAACTTTTCTAAGAAAACACAACGTTCACCTGAATTCACAGGAGCATATACATTCAGTAAAATAAACTTTATATTTTCATACTTAACAGTAACCTTTAACAATCTTCCAGATGTAACATTTTCAATTTCAATAGAAACTGGAAGAAAATTTCTTGAGAAAAGAAAAGCAACTCCTGCACTTGGTGAAGTTTTATGATTTCCATCCCGTTCTTTTTTCCAATCAACCTCATTATCAACGTCACTGTGAGTTTCTGGAGCAAAGCCTGTCAATACCTTTAGATTTAAAAGTTAAAAAAACACAGCCCTTTTTTTTTTACATCTCTTGCACCGTTTATGTTCAAAGATGAGATTTTAAAACTTCTCATAATCACACAAAAAAAGATCCAAAGAAGAAAGTACAGCGTTTCATCAGCTGTTTTTAACTTTCATGTGACTCACTTAATTCAAGCTCTGACTTTTTGCACCAGTTTTTGAAGTCTATAAACTTCAGTGTCCTTTAACCCATCAGATGTCCTTTGTCTCATTAACCATTTAACTGAGTCTACAAACAATTTTCTATTTGGGAAAAAAATCGTCTACGACCACATCCTGTTTTCCTTTTGTCACTTCCAAAAACTTTCTGATTTGTTCCAGACTGTAACCATTAATACTCCGACCATCAGGAACGGAGGAATCAGAAGTTTCTCTATCGCTGTCAGAATCAGATAAAACCTCTGAATCACTTTATTTCTCACCCTTTTCTTTTAACTGAGTCTTTTTAGGTTTTATCCCTTTAGACTCTTTACATTTTCTTTTAGTCTTTGGTATTTTAAAAACACTTTCATCATCCCTGATCAAATTTCCTCCACTATGAACCAAGTCATCAACATCCATTTCTTCTTGTAATCCTTCTTGTGTCGTCGTTTGACTCTCTTTACTCCCTTTAACAGAAGTTTTAACATCGTCATTGTTACATTCTGAAACATCGAACTGTTTTTGCTCTCCTGTTGAAACTCCTTCCTCAACATTAATTTATTGATCTCCTTCCTTAGCAGCAGCCACCCAGTCTCCCTCCTCAGTATGTAGATCCATTCACAGTATCCGCTGACGTCTCTGGATCTGGATCCTCGTTAACCTGAACAGTCTCTTTTTGAATATTTTCAGGACAATTACCAACTGAATGTCCCTCCTGGTTGCATCCAAAACACCTCATAGTTTCCGTTGTCGCAACAAATAGTGTAATCAAAACCGTCAACTTTAAATTTCATCACTATGCTCAGTTCCTCAATATCATTTTTAATAATCATAAACATTTGTCTTCTAAAAGAAACAACGTGTTTCAACTTTGATGATTTGCAACCCGACGGGAGCATTTTCATCGTCGACACGACCATCAGCAACACATCATCGCTGATGAAAGGTGGCAAATTAGACAGGATGATCTTTTTATCAGGGTTCATTAAAGGGAAAACAGTAGTTTTCATACTTCTCAAAACAATTCCCCTCTCAACTGTTCATCTTGTCAATCAAGTCCAAAACAGAACCACTGCATTGTTCATCTGCTGCCTTCACACTTTCACACCCAACAAGTTCCCCAACATCCAAACACTCCTCTACCCAAAAATCTACGCCAACTGGTATTTTAATACCATGTGGACGTGAAAGGCTCCTAAAGCCTGCAGCACAGTAACTTTTCCCGGCCCTCGCACCGAACTAAAAAACTTGGTGCTGCCGGGAAAAAACTTACTGAAACACCAGTGAAAACAGAATTTATTAAAGTGCAAAACAAAAGAAACATCACATTGAAAAGTGAAGTTTAAACCTTTAGAAAACCTCGCACTCGTTCTCCTTCCACTCCACACTTGCAGCAGACGCTCATACATGCGCACTCGAGAGAGAGAGAAAGAGAAAGAGAGAGAGATTTGATCTGCAGAGAGAAAGAAGAGAAACATCAGAGGAAGTTAGATGTTTCATTCATTTAATTTAAACTCAGAAAAACTGGAAACAGTAAAATACTCCAAGATTTGTAATCTTTTAAACAGTTTAGGATTGTTTAAATCTTTCCTGAATAAAAACTCAGTGGTAGTTCTTGGCATGTAGCGTCTCCATCCACAGAGATATGAATGATAAACAAGGGAGGAAAAAGGAAGAACTGGGTCCCAACAGAACCGATCAGATCAGTGGTTCTATCCTGTCAGCCTCTCTGGTTCCTCTCAGGTTCTCCTCACTCCACAGACTGAGGTTCTGCTGCTGGACTCACCTGATCCAGACTGGGAGAGGAACTGGACCAGCTGGTTCTCCTCTCCACACACCAGTCGGCCCAGATTGAGTTACTGGTGGAGTTTGAGTTTGTTCCCAGTTTGTGTTCTGGTTTCCTTCAGTAAATGGTTCTGAACAGAAACCTTATTTTGGTCTGTAACTTCTCACATCAAAACATTACCAGGCATGTTAATTTGTTGTGCTCTTTTTGTAAAACTGAATAAATTGACATTAACCCATTAAAAAGTCCACAATGCCTTTGTAAATGTAGTTTCACTACCTTAATCAGTTTTGATAAACTGCAGACAGTGAAGCTGAATATAAAGATGCTCTCTGGTCATAATAAATATTTTTTTTCTTTTTCTCAACAGTTTCTGTTTCTCTCTTAGATCTCTGTAATGTATGGATCACTGTTGTTTGGTGTTAATTAATGCAAACTCTTACTCTCCATTTATTACTAAATGGAGAGTAATAAGCCTACTCTCCATTTAGTTCTAATATCTTTTTCTTTCTTAAAGGTGTTCACATTGTCCAGTTCATGTACGGCTGTGAGTGGGATGATGAGACTCAACAGGTTACTGGCTATTATCAGTATGGCTACGATGGCGAAGACTGGCTTGTATTGAATGTTGGCACAAACACATTTATTGCTCCAAAACAACAGGCTGAAATTACTAAAAACAAATGGAACAGTAACAAAGCTGGGCTGGAGTACAGAAAGAATTACCTCAACCAGATTTGTCCTGAGTGGCTGAAGAAATATGTAGACTATGGGAGAAGCTCTCTGATGAGAACAGGTGTGGTTCTGTTTGTATTATCTGATTAATTAAATACCATGTTTTACTAAAATTACCCAAAGGCAATTTTATTACATTCATTTATGTACTAGTTTATTCACTACATTTTGTGTGTATGACTCAAGTCTGAGGCTTTTCTCCAGCTTGACACATTTAAAGAAAGTCACTTTTCATTAGATATGAGTCATTATAAAGACTTTGTGTGTTTTTACCTCCAGAGCTCCCCTCAGTGTCTGTCCTTCAGAAATCGTCCTCCTCTCCAGTCAGTTGCTTCGCTTCAGGTTTTTACCCCAACAGAGCTGAAATGTTCTGGAGGAAAGATGGAGAAGAGATTCATGATGGAGTGATTAAAGGAGAGATCCTCCCCAACAATGATGGGACCTTCCAGATGAGCGTTAACATCGATCTGTCATCTGTTCCGACTGAAGACCACACCAAGTATGAATGTGTGTTTCAGCTCTCTGGAGTCAAGGAAGACATCATCAATAGACTGGAGAATGAATGTAAGTAATTCTTTAAAATGCCACATTTATCTATATGTAAGTATATGCTGATTACAAACGTGTTTAGAAACAAGTAATCAGTACAAGTCAGAAGAAGTGAACAGTTATTTTATCCTATATTTCACTTAATGAAATATACCACTTACCAAGCTGACTCAATAACTATCATTAATTTGTCATCAAAAGCATGTTATGATTTTTATATGCCTGTTTAATAAACTGTTAAAGGACCTGTAATTAAGTTATATTACATAAAACAAAATGATTTCTGATTCTTATAATAGGACAAGAAAATTTACTGACCCATAATAATAATAGAAGAGTAATGATGACAAACCGGCCATACAGTGTCAGAATAATTACCAACTCCTTACCAATGTACACCATATTATATACTTCATAATCTGAGTTATATAACTAACCAATAAAATTGAAAGAACTAATGATGATAATAATGGCAGATTAATGACAATGATAGCCTACTAATAATGGTAACACAGAAGGAAGGAAGAAAGTAGTTTTCATAATAAATATATGTTAGACAAAGGTCTGTCTGCCTTGTTTGTGTTTGTAGATTTACATTCAGTTTGAGTGCTTAGAAATAGTAACATTTTTTTCCTTGGGATTATTATTTACACTTTTACCTGTTATTTGTGCTTCTTTTTATTAAGACCAGCTTCAACTAAACTTTCTACTGTCATGGAAAAATTACAATAAGGTTAGATCTGCTAGTCATGTCATATGAAAAGTTTATGAACTCTCACCAAAAGAACTATTTGGGTTTCATGTAGAAGGTTGGAAGTTGTTTTCCACAGCTGCGTCAGAACCAGACTATCTCTCCCCTTGTTAATCCTTTATCTTTGGTATAAAACTCATGTGTTGTCTCTGCCTGGCAGAGCTTAGCGAGCTTTTCATCCAGACCTGCTTCATTACTGATTGTCCTACAAGCTCTCTGTATTGTGCACAATATATGAATAAACCTGACTGAGCAATTTCACCTGAACAGTGCTTGGAAATAGTATTTTTTCCACGATACCACTTAATTAATTGAGGTTTTATGTTAAGTTAGACTTTAATTAGCAACTATCGACAGAACAGCCACAGTGGGCGACTGTGGCTCTTTGGTAGAGTAGTCGTCTTGTGATCGGAAGGTTGCAGGTTCAATTCCAGCTTCCTCCTGCCACATGTCGATGTGCCTCTGGGCAAGGCACTTAACCCCAAATTGCTTACCGATCTGCGTATGGGTGTGTGTTTGTGAGTGCGAATGAGTGAATGTGACTCTAGAGTAAAGCGCTTTGAGTGGTCAAAATGACTGGAAAAGCGCTATATAAGTTCAGTTCATTTACCATTTACAATGTATAAAACTTCTAAAATTGCTGTGAATTATTGTTAAATTAACAACTCACAATTATAGTAACTGAAAGGAAATGCATTAAAGAACAGAAACCAGAACAAACAAAAGATGAACAAAGCTAAAATCTGGCATGTTGTTTAAGTGAACTAGAATAAAAGATACGAAGAAACCTGTTACTTTGCATGAATATAACTTGATTTGTTTTCTCAACAGCAAATAAAACCAATGTGATCATCTCTGTTGTTGCTGCTGTGGTTGTCATTGGTCTCATTGCTGTGATTGGAATCATTTTTTACCTGAAGAGGAAAGGTGAGAAACAAATATTTTGTCATCCCTTTCCTGTATTTTGATAGTTGAGTTTCACACAGTGAAAACTAAACTTGCTTAAACATTAATTGTATATACTGACTCTAAACAATGACATGTCAACGTGTAGTCATAATTTAGACCTAGGAATTTCGCCTAGATTTAAACCAAGCAAGGCTTCCTGTTCTAAAAGTGGTCTAAATTTAGATTTAGGGCCATCTAAAAATCTCAAAATTTTAGGAAAATGCAAGAAAGATTCATTCGATTTAGTATGAATGAATTTGAGCTTGTCTTTTTATTTCTGATATTGTTGTAATTAAGAAAGTGTGCATAAAAAACAGTATTTTGTTTATTTCGGAACCACAAGTGATCAATATGATGGTACATTACTTGTATTGTACTTGAACAATGAATGATGAACCTTAATCTGAAGTAAATTAGCTCTACAGGCTGCTGCTTACTGGATATCATCAAAGATGAAATTCAGTTTGTTTTTATAAATAAAAAATGTCTGTTAGCTGGCATGAATCTTAATTTCCAAATAAAACTGCACTGTCATTCAGCAGCAGCTCTTCTGTGACAAAGACTGTCAGCAGCACAAAGATTATTTGGTATTAATAAAACTTTTCCTAAGCAGATAAAAAAAATGGATAATTTCAATTGAATATATTAAAATAATATATTACTCTTTCAAGTCATGATATCCTGTGACATTTCTGGCAAGAAACAGTCAGAGGAATAATAAATTTGGTAGGCTCACTTTGTCTTCTATTCCCCGTTCGATCCTCAACGCACGCATTTAACCCCCGGTCCGCAGGAAATTTACGAAGGCTCGGGCCGGTCCGCTGCACTACACTATATGCGTCATTTAAAAGAATTTCAATGAACATTCGATCAGTCCGGCCCTCGGCTTGTAGCTAAATTTTTTATTTGGCCCTCCGTCCATTTGACTTTGACACCCCTGCTTTAAGGCAATGTCAGCCAAAATGATTTCTTGATGTTCAAAAATTGATCACTGTTAAACCATACAGCTACCAAATTTAGCCCAGAGGATTAGGAACTACTTGATGGATGTTTTTATTTATCTAAAACTGGACACTTTGTGCCATCTGTAGAAATTGACAGAATTTTTATTAAGGCAAGATCTAAAGTTGTTCCTTCTTTCTTTCTTTATTTCAGCCAACCGTTCAGATTCTCGTAAGTAACTCACCATCTTCATCTGTTTTTATCCATAGCGCTGTAATTTCGGAAAATATTTCTTTTATTGTGCTGGAGATTTCTATACATTTTACATTGGTTAACAGCAGAATGTTTATTCATATGCTTGTTGATGTTACAGCTGTGCCCGGTCCACTCCCAGAAGAAACCCAACGTCTGCAAGCATGAAAAATCTCAAACAGACCAGACAAATAAGTGAGTTGAACAAAACAATTTTAATAAACATGAAACCTGTATGTAACAATTTAACTAGTAGAAGTTGGAGGCATATATGAAGATTGAAAAAAAGGTTTGATCATTTTAAAAGAGACTTTTATTATTATACAACTTTTTTTAAGTGATCATTTTATGAACTCTTATCTAAAATATTTGCTTTTGGAGGATGGTTATTCACCCATCCTCTTTGAAAAACATGAAAATGACCCAACTATTTTCTTTATCAACTGAATATTCAGACTTTGTAAAGCATACATAAAAAATACAATTAATATAGCTATTAATAGAAAGTCTTTTATGGATAACATGGAATACCTCAATATTGAAACTGTAGGATTTACTTGTATTTTGATTTCCAAAGAAAGGCTGTTCAGTAGTGTAATTATAAAACTTATGCCTCAGATAAAAGAGGGAGTTTGCAGATCTTAACAAACTGTTATAGCTGGGTAAATAACAGAAAACAGTCCCAGCTGGAAATTTGTTGGTTAAAACGGCTGAGAGGATCATAAAACTAATCAAAGAAAGAAACTTTAACATGATGCATAAAAAGATGTATTTGGATTTTAATGAACTAATTTGAGTGTAAAGAAAATACAATCAACAGAAAACTCAAAGCAGTCAGCTCACAAATCCCCTAAAAATGCAAAAGCAAAAGACAGAAACAGAATAGAGACAGCTTGTTCTGAATTTCTCAGCACTTTCTTTGTTTCAGCATTTTCTTTGTCTCTGTTTTGTGTCTTTCAAGGTTCATCAGTAAAGACGGAATTTATACAAGAAACTGCACCACGTTCTCTATTTTTGGCAAATTGTGATTCATCTGAAATTTGAACAGATTTCTTCGGTTTTGAAATTCAGGAATATTGTGCAGCCGTACATTAACGGGTTCAAGTGCTGTTAAATCAAGTGGAAGTGATGTTGATATTTTTATTATCTGGAAATATGTTGAAATTATTATAATTTTTTTTTATAGTAAAAAAAAATTATTACTTTTAAAGCAAAGCTCACAAATTCATCCAAACACAGTTACTCTGACAATTGGGGTTTAAATCTAACAAAATCAAAGACATTTTTACCTCTGGAGATGTTGACTGCTCTGCCAGGTAATGTAATATAGCATGTTGTGTTTTTATGTGTTAATCTTTTTCTGATCCAATCAACTATCAATACATTATTCTACCTATCAGATATGAGCTTGGTTAAGTTTAGCATCACAGTGATGATTACACATCTAAATTTAATTTCTAGACAGGTTTGTGTTCACATAATTCTCACTTAAATATTTTGGTTTTGGGTAAATTGCATATTTTCAGCTTAGGTTTGTGTGCCTTCTTTATTTTGTCTGTCTTTTTGATTTTTATTTTGCTTTTAATTAAAACCACTCAAAAGAAATTATTCAAATAGTTCTATCTCATGTATGCACCAAAAAAAATATTGTGTAAGGAAGATATGTTTGTTGTTTTATAGGCTTCATGATCCGGGGTTTAAATAATTTCTTGTGTTAGGTTTAGTATATTGGTGTTCTGTTAAATCCATCTCTGTAAATTTGGTTTGCTTTTAAATAAATTTTCACCAAATCCATCATGTCTTTGTGTGTTACATTGTCATGGTCGTCCACCACAGAGCTGTGAAGGCAAAGCAGAGACAAGAAAGAAACAGAAGAGTTGGTGTAGGAGTACTCCCCTATATTTATTTAACACTGGCAAAAGTTCCTTTAGTAACCTAGGAGAAAAACACAGCTAAACAGATTAGCTCTGAGCCAGTTACCAGTCTAAAGCATGAAAGAGAGCACATAATTGCAGCCAAATTTCAGTTAATGGCTTTGTCTGGAGAGAGATAAGCTTCAATACTGAAAGTCGACAAGTACAAAATCTGTGGAAGAAAGTTAACCTGTTGGAAGTATTATCTCAGCTGATGACTCTCCAGGAAATTGTCACAGCTAAAAAGGTTGGCTGACCTGATATAGCACCTACTCAGAAGAGTAAATATATCCCAGAGAGAATGGAAAGTTAAAAGTAAATCATGTAAAATTGGACACAAGAAGCCTGTTTGGCAGCATAACAGCAGAACTACAGTTGAAACCAGATATTTACATATACTGAATAAAAATACATATGCACTTTTTCATTTACATTAAATCTGACCAAACTTTTCTTGCTTTAGCTTAGTTAGAATTACCGAAATTATTTCTATTTTCTTAATGCCAAAAATCTTGGCGAGAACATTTCTTAAATATTCTTTTTTGTAACTTTCCTCAATTACTGGAGTTCTGGCCCATCGCTCCTGACAGAACTGGTGGAACAGAGTCCATTTTGTAGACTGCCTCTACATAATGGGAGGCTGCCTCACTCACACATGCCTTTTCAGCTCTTCCCTTAACTTCTCCAGAGGACTGAGATCAGGACTTTGTGATGGCCACACCAGGACATTGACTTTGTTGTCTTTAATCCAGTTTGTATCAACTTTGACTATATAACCTTATGGTTTTTGTCCATTTGGAAGACCAATCTGTTCCCAAGTTTTAACTTCCAGGCTGGTGTCTTTAGATGTTACGTTAGTATTGTTACATATACATAATATTCTTTCCTCATGATAACACCTGTTTTATGAAATATACCAAGTTCTCCTGTAGCAAAACAGCCTCATTATAAGGATTTGGTTTCTCTGTGTATTCATTAAGGTTTCTGTGTTTTTCACAGAATTGAGTCTCTGTTGTTGAAATGTGAAACAGTAATTTGTTCAATGGTTGTTAATGAAGAGGCTGTAATGCTTCCACCCTTACAAAAAAATCACATGAAAATCACATGTGATCACATGAATACGTGTGATTTTGGAACGTTTCGTGGTAAAATCACATGTGAAACACACATTTCCATGTGATTCACACATTTCCACATGTGATCACATGAAAATCACATGTGAAAACGTGATTTTTGGTGTGATTTTCACATGTGATCACATGTGGAAATGTGTGAATCACATGTGAATCACGTGATTTTACCACGAAACGTTCCAAAATTACACGTATTCATGTGCTTTCACATGTGATTCACATCATTCACATGTAAAATTTGTGTGAACCACATGTGATCACATGGGATTTTTTGTAAGGGCAGCTACTGTGTCTTCCGAGTACTGCAGTTGTATTGTACTGTTTTGAGAAAGAAAATAAGCAAACACACGTTGAAACGCCTGTTCTCTTCCTCTGTGTTGTCCCATCTACCCCTTGATTGCTCCCAGCTGTCTCGTGTTCCCTGATTATCCCTTGTGTATTTAATCCCACTTGTGTTCCCTGATCCTTAACAATACTGTTGTTTGTTGTGTCAATCCCTGTTTTTTTAGTTATTCCAGTTCCAGTTCTGAGCTCCTACTAACCTTCTGCTCACCTGTACTGCCTAACTTTATGTATTTCACCATTAAAACCATCATTGCTCAATAACCTGGGTCCACCGTGTCCATCCTCACCATTTCAACCACAAATCATGATAAACATGATGCTGTCAATATTTGACATAATTGATGAAAGCGTTCCTGTTTTTCCTCCAAATGTAACAATTGTAGTTATGGTCAAACAGTTCTATGTTAGTTTCATCAGACCACAGGACATGTCTGCAAAATGAAGATATTTGTATCCGTGTGCTTTTGCAAACGACAACGTTTGAAGTAAAGGCTTGTTCCTAGCAGTATGGCCTTTCAGCCCATGTCAGTAAAACACATTTCACTGTGAATAATGACGCCGACTAACCAGCTTCAGCCAACATCTACAGGTCTTTGACTTTTGTTCTGGGGTCAATCTGCACATCCAAGTTAAACACAGCGAGCGCTGTGATAAATTGCTGTCTTATGCTTGAATCTAAATGTTTACATTATGCCAACTAGTAGAGGGTCTATGCAATTGATTTAACTGAATGTGTTTCAAATACAAAATGGAAGGTGAACTGCCAAGATAAACTGTCTGTGTGGTCCTGTGTGTAGTTATGGTTTGTATATTGACTGTAAGAGAAACATAAGTTGCACCACGATCTATCAATTCAAGTGGATCCACAACTGCAAAACTAACCTTCACTTGAATGGCCATTAGTTTTGTCACCTGATGTATGATCCAGGCTCGCTGGTTAAAAGAATCACTGCTTTCTACGTCAATTTTTGAATGATTAGATAATAAAAAAAATATACTTCAGAAGAAACTTTTTCATGTTGATACCAAATAAGCTACATGTTCTGCAACATTGTTACAGGAAACACGTGTACTTTATCACACACTTAATAACCTGGCCCATTTGCTCCAGAACTTAAAAACATCTTAACATATAAAGAACATACAGTTATACAAGTAAGTAATATTTTTCCTTTTTCCCCATGTGACCTGTCACAGCATTTCAGAAATATTACATGAGCTAGTTGTCTTCAAGTGGAGGTGTTACACTAATTGCTTAATTAAGTCAGAGTTGCACCTGACATCAAAGTTTGCCTTGAGGTTGAAGGTCAAAAGGTTGATACTGAATCTCACACACAAACCAACTCATTTTATTGATATTGACTCTATATTGTCTTCTGTAGTATTTTATTATCACTGACAAGTTTTTGGTCATAAGGCACATTTTTTAGTAACTGGAAATGAATAAAACACAGAGCACTTCAGTTTCTAAGACCACTCCATCTCCCATGCTGATCATGAAGTGATGAAGGAACTTAGAACATTCCTTCTTTGTAGCGATGAATCAACTCGGACACGTCATCCTTGCAGACCTTTATCCAGCCATCCTCTCGCATGTGGTACACTGGACAAACAAACAACAATTAGATATGCAAATGCATAAACATTTAGTCATTCATGCATAAATAGTATTAATTGATCATGGGGTTTGTATCATTTAATGTTGTTTTGTGGATGTGATAAGTGTTTATTCAATTGATTTTTTTAAAATTCCTTTGTATTTCACCTGTCTCTCAAGTTGTTTTAACTATTTTTTAGCAGTATCACCTCATGTTACTGTCAAAAATATAACTTCTTACAATAATTAAGGAAGTTAACACTCATGTATCTCCAAAGTTATAAATTAGTATGTAACCATTTCCCTTTCAATTTAAAACAATTAACAGTAAATAACAAATTAAACCACCAAAGTTAATTATTAATATGTACTCACTGTTGACAACCCCTCCTGAATAAGCGTCTCTGTGTGTAGCGTGAACAATTCCTCGGCGGCCGAGTTCATACGCCTCCTCCACTGTCATGTCCTCTCTGTAGCCGCTGTCCACCACTCCGTAGGCGTAGCTGTTCCCACATCCAGTGGAGAACATGTGGCCAGAGAAACGAGTTCCATTGTCATCCACATAGTAGAGACCAGGACCCTGGAGAACACAACGATTTATAATCTTAGTTTGATCTATAGTACAAAAATGACAAAATACTAACTTTGACAAGTAAGTTACTTTATAGGTAACGCATTTAGCCTTCAATCATAGCTAAATACCATAATTTGATACTCATTTGCCCACCCACTTAGTATTTAAATAAACAGATTATTTGGTGTGAACCCACTCACACAACCAAATTCTCAACCCATGAGATAATGTGAACAGACTGGATGACAACTAACACAGATTTTGACAGGGCAAGACAATGCTTTGAACACTCATTGATGAAAATGTGCTATATAAATAAAATTACTTTGCGAGCCAAGCCGAGCATTTTAACCGGACTGATTACTGTCTTGTGACATATACAGGTAAAAGCCAGTAAATTAGAATATTTTGAAAAACTTGATTTATTTCAGTAATTGCATTCAAAAGGTGTAACTTGTACATTATATTTATTCATTGCACACAGACTGATGCATTCAAATGTTTATTTCATTTAATTTTGATGATTTGAAGTGGCAACAAATGAAAATCCAAAATTCCGTGTGTCACAAAATTAGAATATTGTGTAAGGGTTAAATTTTGAAGACACCTGGTGCCACAAACTAATCAGCTGATTAACTCAAAACACCTGCAAAGGGCTTTAAATGGTCTCTCAGTCCAGTTCTGAAGCCTACACAAACATGGGGAAGACTTCAGATTTGACAGCTGTCCAAAAGGCGACCATCGACACATTGCACAAGGAGGGAAAGACACAAAAGGTTATTGCTGAAGAGGCTGGCTGTTCTCAGAGCTCTGTGTCCAAACACATTAATAGAGAGGCAAAGGGAAGGAAAAACTGTGGTCAGAAAAAGTGTACAAGCGATAGGGATCACCGCTACCTAGTCAAGATTGTGAAAAAAAACATTCAAAATGTGGGGAGATTCACAAGGAGTGGACAGCTGCTGGAGTCAGTGCTTCAAGATCCACCACCAAGAGACGCTTGAAAGACATGGGTTTCAACTGCATACCTCGTGTCAAGCCACTGTTGACCAAGAAACAGCGCGCGTCTCACCTGGGCTAAGGAAAAAAAGAGCTGGACTGCTGCTGAGTGGTCCAAAGTCATGTTTTCTGACGAAAGCAAATTTTGCATTTCCTTTGGAAATCGAGGTCCCAGAGTCTGGAGGAAGACAGGAGAGGCACAGGATCCACGTTGCCTGAAGTCTAGTGTAAAGTTTCCACCATCAGTGATGGTTTGGGGTGCCATGTCATCTGCTGGTGTCGGTCCACTCTGTTTCCTGAGATCCAGGGTCAACGCAGCCCTCTACCAACAAGTTTTAGAGCACTTCATGCTTCCTGCTGCTGACCTGCTCTATGGAGATGGAGATTTCAGGTTCCAACAGGACTTGGCGCCTGCACACAGCGCAAAATCTACCCGTGCCTGGTTTACGGACCATGGTATTTCTGTTCTAAATTGGCCAGCCAACTCCCCTGACCTTAGCCCCATAGAAAATCTGTGGGGTATTGTGAAAAGGAAGATGCAGAATGCCAGACCCAAAAACGCAGAAGAGTTGAAGGCCACTATCAGAGCAACCTGGGCTCTCATAACACCTGAGCAGTGCCAGAAACTCATCGACTCCATGCCACGCCGCATTAATGCAGTAATTGAGGCAAAAGGAGCTCCAACCAAGTATTGAGTATTGTACATGCTCATATTTTTCATTTTCATACTTTTCAGTTGGCCAACATTTCTAAAAAATCCCTTTTTTGTATTAGCCTTAAGTAATATTCTAATTTTGTGACACACGGAATTTTGGATTTTCATTTGTTGCCACTTCAAATCATCAAAATTAAATGAAATAAACATTTGAATGCATCAGTCTGTGTGCAATGAATAAATATAATGTACAAGTTACACCTTTTGAATGCAATTACTGAAATAAATCAAGTTTTTCAAAATATTCTAATTTACTGGCTTTTACCTGTAAATGCAACTTGAACAAATTGCTGGTCGTTGCATTTCCTGTTGACAGTTTTATTGTTTAAACTTTGTTCTTGTTAGCAGTACAAATTGACTCTCTCCCTCTGTTCAGACCCAATTTTTATGTGCATCATGATTGCTGGTGAAATTTTGGAACTAATCATGCTAATTATGAAACTATTTAAAACTCTTAAATTATTCTGTTAAGCAATTTTTTCCCCAATAATTCTATTGTGGTGTTTGTAAAGCAAAACTTCCTCTAATGGAACATATGCAATATTTAGAAATGTAATCCTTAATTTATGCTACATTTGTTACTCAATTTCTGATATCACCATAGTAATTAAACAAAATCACTGTCTACTCACTATAATGTAAATGTCTGTGTTCCACTGATAAAACAATTTAAGACTCATCTCTTTCCTTCAGCAAAAGAAAAGACGCCTCACCTGTTTGTCCCATCCACAGATCATGCTTCCCATGGAGAGGCCCATGCCTCTGTAGCCCAACATCATATTGGACAGCAGCTTTGATGCAGCGGCCACAGAAATCCTGTGACCGTTTCTCAGCCTGTACAGTCTAGACAAAGTAAAATTGGATCATTCAACAAGCTGACACCATAGCAAGTAGGTTCCTTGAACGACAACTTGTAATTAACAAAAAATCCCCACAGGTGCTGCGATCACTACTTCTTAAAGCAGTGCTTATCATAATCATTATTCCATCAAAAAATAAATTCAAACGTCCAGAATAATTGCTTTGGTGCATACAAAAAGATAACTGTATATAAAAGTATAGCATGATCAAATGTTGCTGTAAAACAAATACGAATAAAGCTAATCTGGTTACATTTAATTAAACATATGCAAAAATTGTGCCTCTAGCGCCGAATGTATTCTAGGTTGGCATCTTTTGTTTGATTTAAAAATCTGTTGTAAATTGTTCAATAATCATACACTAAAGCCTGAATTCATTCATAAGTAGGTAAATGCAGGATTTCTGAAAGTCTCTTAAGTAGGAGAATTTCAGTTGATTTTAGGATTGCTCTCAAAGGCTTGATGTAGCAGTATTTCCAGCTTGAAGGTAAATTATTTTTAATTTCAATCAAATCAGCAAAAAAGAATTGAGAATTTTCTCCATAGTTTTTAGGACTACTAACACTTCTTTTGATTTTTAATTTTATGTAAGTGGTATGCAACTAAACTGCCAAATGAAATCATTAAAGGTCTAAAACACAAAGAAAACTTGGCTTACCTGCATTCTTTGGCCAGTAGCCGCTCCCAGTGCTGGCAGTCGGCAGCGCTTCCAGACATGGTCCCCAGTAAGTACGAGTTGATTTCTATCACCTTGTTGGCATCCTTTGATGCTGCAGAATAAATATACATGAGAATTATCCCCTCATAGTAAAAACATAAAGACAAACATTCTGTTATACCCAATTACATTTGATATGAACTGTTTTACAGTTGAAATCACTTTTATTTTTACTTTTACTGTTATTCAATGTGTTGTTTTTCTTTATTAGAGGATTAAACAAAACTATTAAAGTTTATACTTGCTAATAATTCTAATTTGTTTTCAGTTATTAAGGTACAAATATTGTTCTACAGCTAATATATTCAATAGTTTATAAAATAAAGAGTAACATAACTGTTGTTCTTAATGTTAGACTGTAAACAAACCGGTAAAGGTCAGGTTTAATAGAGTTTAAGATTTTGGACTCTGGTTATATCAACTTCCGTTGGTAATTAGTTGGCCTGGCGTCATATTTTCTCGACTGGTATAATGAATTACAATCAATACTGCAAAAGTGAGCTAAGCAAACGATGTACAATCTTCCATGGATATAAAGAGACTTAGTTCAACCTGCAGAAGACAATTAAGATCTTTATGGTCCCATTTTTTACCCAGAGTTGTCCTGAATCAAACCTATACCTGTTCAGGCAATTAACATAAAAATCAGAGACTGCTTTTTTGCCTGCTTTATAAGCCGGGTGTTATCATTCTATCACTTCACTTCAAAAACAGTTTTCTTAAGAGTTTGCTGTAATAACACATAGTTTAGGTTTTACATTGTGCACGTCCCTTTTTCTAAGTTCACATTTTTATAGATTAAGTAAGAAATATTTTCTGTTTCTCACATTTTTGGTCTTTTCTTCAGCCAACTAACAACAAAAATAAAATCCTTGTTGGTTCAAGATTTAAGTTGAAAATAAATATGTTTCTGATTATCTAACCAGAAAGAACTAAAAGTAAGACAAAATGAAATTAAAGAAAACAAATTTTCAATTTGTTGTTTAGATGAAAGATAGAACATAGTCATACTCAAAAAGTTAGCAACTATGAATATTACTGAAATGTTAGAGCTTAAGGTAGAGAAGTTGAGACAAATGCTCTGAATTTGATACAGTTTTGACAAATTTTTAGGACATCGTCATGAACTAAAGACAAATATT
This sequence comes from Gambusia affinis, assembly GCF_019740435.1. Lineage (NCBI taxonomy): Eukaryota > Metazoa > Chordata > Actinopteri > Cyprinodontiformes > Poeciliidae > Gambusia > Gambusia affinis. The sequence goes on from NC_057881.1 coordinate 3,138,497, forward strand.
CTCAAAGTTTGTAAATGGTGGAGTTATTTTGTATGAGTTCCTAAAACAACCCACTTAATTCACAAAACCAAACATATTAGACGTCTGGCCTTGAAGTCCAGACGTTCTTTGCTCATACCATGACAGGTCAAATATTTTAGGTATTGATGGCACAAATAACTACAATTGCTTATTCACTGTCTTGCATTTTATTTGTTCTCTTCCTGATTGATTTTTTTTTTTTTTTTTTTTTTTTTTTTTTTTTTCATTTCAACGTGAGAGCTAGTCATTAATATTACCCAGGTAGTTCCCAGCTGAAGCTCTGGAGTCCACGGCCACGATGACTCCATGCCTGAACTTGAAAGCCAAAGTGGTGGTACCGTGGTTCAGGTCAATGCAAACTCCTCCGTCATGGTTGCAGGATTTCAGAAACCCAGAGGGCTGCAACAAGAGGGATCAAATCAACAGGAGGCGAAACAACGCAACTAAATAAGTCATACTATAATATGTCAACAGTGTCGCTTTCATAACAAAGTATAATTTTACTTTCTATTAAGAAAAAATTATTACATTTTCAGATACACGTAAAAACAAGAGAAGCTGAAATAACTCAATTACCACAAAATATGACGCTTTGTTTAGGTGTCGTGTAACTTTTTTTTTGTCTTTTATAAATAGTTGAAGTTATACTCACGTCCTCGCCCAGAGGGACAGCAAACTCCTGGGTTTTAGTGTTGAAGGTGTAGTGGTTCGGTCGGTCCACAAGCCGAGTCTGACCGAACGGGAGAATCTGCGCACGGACTTCAGAATAAGGCTTAAAACCGCTCACTTCAAAAAGTGCCATTGTGTCTTAAATACCAGACCTTATTTATTATTGTAGCTGTTTGATATAATTCCTACAAACGCTCAGAAACAGAAACGCGTTTGGCGAAGCTGATCAATGATTTCCTTGTACGTGACAAAGAAACTGAAAGTGAAAGAATTTGAAAAAAGTCGTTTTTTTTCTTTGCAGTGCCTTTTCTCGCTTTTCTCGTCAAAAACATCCCATTCACAAGCAACAAAAATAGATCTTAACTCACAGATTGAGTTTATTAAATAATATACTGTCTCAATATTCACTGAAATAAAAAAAAATGCTTGGAAAATATTAGCCAATGGGAGAGCTTTATTTTATATCACAATCAGTCACTATGAGGAAGGGCAACACGGAGGTTTTGGGAAGAAAACTGGACTGAGATTCAGCAAGTGATTTATTACAAAAAAATGTAAAAGCAGTAAATTATCTCAACATGCATCAAAAATAGTTACTTATAAATCCTGCTAAAGTGAATATATGACTGTTGTTAAGTTGCTTGGATCATAAAATTAAAGGAGGAGGAAAACAACAGTCAATATTACAGTTTTAAAAATGATTTTATTGAAAATGTTCAGCAGCAGAATGCAAATTGTTATTATTTATGCTGTATTAATTTGTTTCTGTAGTTGTGTAGTTTAGGCAGTGTCCATCTTCTGCACAGCTTCTTGTACAACTTCCAGCTTCAAGGCAATTACTTTTTCTGTCAGGACTGGAGTCGTGCCCGGGCGATATCGATATTTAATATTCCTGGGAGAAAGAAAGAGAGAAATGGTTTTGAAATAGTTATTTTCAGCTAAGCTGTAACTCATAATCAGGTTTATGTACAAACTTTTTTTCTTTATTTTCTACAGATCAGAAAAGAAATAATAAGTAAATAAACATGTCTGATATCTAGCACTGCACACCTCTTGTCCTTGTACTCTGACTCCTGGTAGGGTCGGATGTAGTCCACTCCTTTCTTAGTGATGACACAGATGTCGATGTTGTTGCCTGAGCCGAGGTCACTCATGATGCCTGCATGGATGGACGATCTTACCAACTCCTTCGCTTCCTCCAGCTGAGACAGAAAATCAAAAGCAAGACAGAAAGGAACAAATAAAACACAGAGGTTGAAAGGTCATAGTGATTGCTTGTTTGATTTTGAAATCAAACACCAACACTCTCCAAAGCTCTTCACACACTGGTAAGTATTATACCTCTAGATTGTGTTTGAACCCATCTTCTAAAATGCCAAGAGCAGCCAGATCACCAGAACCTGTGAATGGAAAGGAAACCTTCCTTACTCAACATCCGCAAGAAATAAACATCTGTGAATTGAAACATGCTGTATACTCAAATGTCATAAAAAAAAAAAAAAAAACATTATTTGTGCTGTGTCTCATTACATACCCATTGCAAGGTAAGGAACCTTATTTACACTCCCATATGGACCCACAGTGTACAGATGGTTCCCAGAACAGTCCACTCCTCCCAGTATCAGGTTGGCTCCAATCTGACCGTGATACCTGAGGACAAGACACCAAATGTGAAACTGACTGACAAAATGTAGAGTTTTTTTGGCAAAGAGGATCTCAATTTACCATTTCATCCATGTACACCATGTGTTTACTACTAACCTGTACAGCATGTCCTGCAGTATGTTCACCGCCATGACAACACGAGGGTTTCTCCCGCTGTTCAGGGAGAAGATGGAGAGGTTGGATGACAGAAGATCTGTGGTTTTCTCTGTGTCTGCGGCTGTTCCTGCTCCACAGCAACTAAAACACAGAGAGAAATCAAGGATTATGACACACACACAATGAACGATATAAATTATCTAGCTCTAGTGGCCAATAGTGATCAGACAGAAAATAGCCAGAGAGAGAAGTGGGGAAATGTCCCAAGACCAGAAGCAAACGTTGAACAACTGCCTCTTTAAATGGAGCATCTGCTCTACCTCTTTTCTCTTCTCATTGTTTTTCATGTAAAATTCCCAAAACTTACTATATATTTGGGGAAATATAATGGATCTTGGCACACATCTTGTCGGCCACCACTTCACTGGATGTGGCTCTTGTGTCGGCTCCAAGAACAACTCCATCCTGCACAGCAGAGACAGATGAGACATTAGGACTGGATTACATCTGTGTTTAGAGGAGTTAGTACAGTAAAAAAAAAAAACATTTAAAGTGAAAAAATGTTTCACAGAATTCAACAGCTTAAATGGTTGAGAGTATTTTTTTATCTTCTAGTTTAATTAAAACTATGCACTGGCTAATTAGAAAACTGTAACGCAAAGGACAAAACTGGGAAGATAAGACATTCCCACTATATACACATTTTACATTGCACAGTTACACTGCAGAAACAAAGTTTTACTTTTATTTTATTTAAAAAAAACAACATTACTCTATGTTCTAGGGTGTGATATTAATAAATTATTAGCTATATTACCAGATTTAGAAAGTTTGGAAAGGTCTCCTTACAGAACAAAATATGCTCAAATTAACCAAATATCAATCTGACTGTTTCTGATTACATTAAAAACCTGAATTCACACAGCTACAGATATCAACTTGGTACAAAGGTGCTACAGGACACCTTCAGATGTTCTTGGGTCAAATCTAGAGGTTAAATTTTGGGGTGCTGAAATGTGAGGGATTTACTCTGTAATTAGTCAGGTTTTCATAATGACTCAGTCTCTAATAAAAAATATTTTTGACAATTTAATGTTGTAGTTTGAACTGCGTCGCCCACCTTAAACACAACTCCTGCTATGGTAGTGCCAGTTTTCAGAGGTTTTGGTGTCTGTGCGCCGTCAAGGAGACCCTGTAAGGCAACATTTCTGGAGAAAAACGGAGGAAGCAAGTTAGTGCTACTAGTTACTCATCGTAACCATTTATAACCAGAACATAGAAGTGTACACGCCATCACATTGTTGTTGTCAATCTAATAAATAAGCAGGAAAAAGTTAGTTTCACTTTTGATACCGATGAAAGCCCAGAACACCCAGGTTACTTTTTATTTTATTTTAAATTAACGATGATAAAATACGCTAAAGACAAACAAAGGCCATACCTCGCTGCGTTTTCAAAATTAAACCCAGCTCCGGGGGTTTCGAGGACAGTTGACAGCGCCATAGTTGATGTTTCTGCGGCTTCCCTGCGCGTCTCGGTGCGCCTGAGGTCGCTGTTCTGAGCGTCACGGCTCCTTTCTTCCTTTCGATTTTACAGAGAAAATGGAGAAACACTACACGGACTCAAAAGTCAAAGGAGTCAGCACAGGGGTGAGTAAATCCGGACAGGTTAACTTTTATTCAGAATTGATGCAGCATATTGTTACGGATGACCGGTAACCATTTTACGTGTGAGCAGGTGAACAGTTTGAGGAGCAGCTCACCTAAAACAGCGTGAAACGAATCCGTTCAAAATTTATTTATGAATCTTGACAAGTAAACGCCCGACCGTTTTCTTCTACTTTTTGTAAAATAAAATACATGGCTTCAATTTGGGTTTTAGGCTCTTTACCGTTTTAAAATATTCTAAGTCAAAACTCCAAATCCCAGAATTCCTCGCAACTGTATCTCGCTTCAGAAAGAGAAAACGATCCTTAATTTTGCTTCAGCAGGGAGAAACTGCCCCTTATTCATAAATCCTTTACTTATTATTCATATATTGATCAACGCATACTATTATCACCAGTTTTCTAACTTTTTTTTGTACAGACCACCATCCTGGCTGCAATCTTTGATGGAGGAGTTGTGATTGGTTCAGATTCCAGAGCGTCAATAGGAGGGTAGGCATGTTATGATGATATGACAAGAACGCTTCTGTTTTACACACATACATTACTGATTCTGTTTGCTCAAAATTTGTAGAGAGATAGAAACAAATCCTCAAACTCTTGCTACATCTAGAGCAGTGGTCCTCAATCCTGGTATTCAAGGCTTACAGCTTTTTTATTGTCACACTTGTCCTATAAATGAATTTAAAACTTAATGGGATGTTGGGAAGGTAATCATTTGAATGAGGTCTGCTGGAACCGGAACACGTGTGATGCAGGAATGGCAGGTTTTTTGCACCAAATTTGGGGACCACTGGTCTAGAAACAATTGAGATTCATTCTATTGATGGCCAAGCAACATTTTAAAATAAATGTTTCAGTATATTGCTCTGTCAGGTCTGTGGCAAAACGTATTTATATTTAGGTTGTTTTGTTTGTAGTCAATATATTTACATTTGACACTATAGCATTTTTAGTCCATTTGATTATTCCTTGATCCTGCATGTTTGTTGATCTGTGGTTAAAATTAAGACATTTGGTAAATAAAATAAATAAATAAAAATCTTCCTCAATTGACAAACTGGAATCCAGTTTCACTCTCAGCAATATGTAAACGATAATGATAAATAAACTGCCTGATCAGTTTTACTGTTCATTTCACAAGCAATGGGATGCTTATGAAATGAACAACTGTACTATATTGGTTTTGCTAATTAAAGCTGATATAGTACAGACTGTTATATCAGCCAGACAATAATATAGTCTGGCTGACTATACTTAATTATAAATTAATTACATAACATTTGTGATCGCCTTTTACTTTTTGATAAATATTTCACAAAGTTATTCCTGGGGCAATAACTTTGTGAAATATATAAAAATAAAAATACAAAAATACATAAAAATACAGTTAACAGTTAGGTGGAGAAAAAAAGAACAAATTTGTGAAATCACCTTGCATATTGTTAATGCCAGAAGATGCTTATCAAGCTTTCAAATATGTTTAATGCCAGAAAAAGTGGTAAATTAAGACAGATGAAAGTGTAATACTGGGAATATAAAAAACACGAAAACAAAAATATTCCCAATTTTAAAACTGCATTAACAAATAATTAAATAATACTTTTATTATAGTTCAGACTAATGTGACCGGTGCACTTCTGCGTTGTGTGTGGTGATCAGACAAACCACAAAACTCCGAATCAGGGTTTGGAGGCGGTCTCCGTTTATTTATCCTGTCAATCGGGAGACATTAGCATTAGCATTAGTTCGCCAGCCCGATCTATACAAAATAACAGTATTAACATGCATCAGATGTTATAAAGGCGTAATAGCAATTCAACTGAAAATAGACATCATTAATACAGGCGGAAAAATAAACATTCGAACAATATAAATGAAAGGAATACAACGGATAATAAAACTTGCCTCTCCCCAGTGGAACAAGTAACAAAAGGGAAGAGGAAATTAATAACTGAGTATAGAAAGAAGGGCGGAGCTGGAGGACCAAACCCCTTATAGCAGACACAGAAGAACACAAGGATAGACAAATATAAGAGGACAAATAAATTAAAGAAAACATTTTGTGGAAATATATAACTAACAATATAAACCCAGTTACACTAACCTGTCTAAAGATCATTTTGATGTTTTTTATTTTATGACAAAGCGTTAATTTACTTTTTCTATCATTTGTTTCCCTAGACTTGTAAATTGTAAAGTATGAAAAATGTCTGAGTTAATTGGCATTTCTGTGGCTACATCTGAAATAAAGTGGCATGAAAATAAAACACCTTGTTAAAAAATGTTTATCAGAAAGTTAGTTAATAATTGAGTAGAAGTGCTGGACTTGAGTGTGAAAACAAGATACATTCTCATGTTGAGCTTTCAATAATATTTTATCATGTTTTATTATAATTGTTGTTGTTGTTGTCCCAAAGGCTTTACAAATAAATTATAGTGATTTACTGAAATTAAAGATGTGCAGAAACTAAACTTGAAGGGGAAAATTATGAAATCTGATGTTACTGATTTAAACTGGCATAATTAACAAATTGTTCTTATTAGTTTCATGATTGCATTTTTAAGCAAAGTATCATCCTGATTCTAAACAAAAGGCCTCTCTGTCTTATGACTGTTCAGGGATTATGTATCATCTAAAACCATCAACAAGGTGATTCAGGTTCATGACCGGATTTTCTGCTGCATCGCTGGTTCACTGGCAGATGCTCAAGCCGTCACCAAGGCTGCAAAGTCCCACCTGTCCTTCCACAGGTATTCACACTTAAAAACATTTATATCATTGTTTCCAGAAACTGTTTATGTTGAGATCGTTTGGTTCTACATTCTCCTTTAATCTTTACTTCACAGACAACACAGTTGTGTTGTGAAGTTTAACCAGGTCATCTGTTAATTTGTTTTGGATATTAAAAACATTGACAACATAACCTCAAATGTTAGTGATGTTTCTTTAAGCAAACATATGACAGGAAAGGCTTTCTGATATGTGATAGATGTTATTTAATACAAATATTATATAAAATACGGTACTGCTTACCATATTTTAGTTTGCAGAGGAAAGTTGTGGCTCTCAATTTTCCGGTTCAAATGTTTTTGTGTCAAATTACAAATTTGACACAAAAACATTGACAGAAATGCCAAAGTCAGTGTTATCCAAGTTTATTCTTACATAGTGCTAAAACTTAAGTCATTCAATTTAAAAGTGAATTAATTAAGGTTCATAATTCACCACCTAAACACTAAAAAAAGAGAATGAAGCTCCAAGTTAAGAAAAAATTATGTTGGAGTTAATTCTCTTTAATGTAATCAAATTAAGTTTGTCAAACCTACTTTACTTACATTTGTTTAACGTGACAACTTGCTAAACTTAATATACTCACTTGGATAAACGTAATTTGATTACTTGTAGCAAATTAACAACATTTTTAAAACTTGGGTCACCTGTTTTCTTTTTGCAGTGAAAACTGAAGTAACCACCCCAAAAGAAAGTAGTTTTAGTTTTAATATATTTTATGATATTACACAACAATTACCACATTGATTATGTAATTATTATTAACTTGACCTTTTCCAGATTATGTTCATCAGCTTATTTCTTTCCTGCTCTCACTTATTTGTCTCTTTTCTTTTTTTGATCTGGAAAAGTGTTCAGATGGAAAGTCCTCCTCTTGTGATCGCTGCAGCGTCTGTCCTGAAGGACCTGTGTTACAAAAACAAAGACGAGCTGCAGGCCGGCTTCATGACAGCCGGCTGGGACAGGAAGAATGGACCTCAGGTCCGTCACTGGTGATCAGGCATACAATATGCAATATGTGAAGAACTAATCGCTCACAACCCCTCTGCCCCGGCTTACACACACACACACACACACACACGCACACACACACACAAATTTCTTCCATAAATCAAATTGGAAATGTCAAATTATGATTTCATTTAATAAGGAAAGAAATCTACTGGTCTCGTGTGAAAAATGAATTGCTCCCTACTAATAGTTGATTGTGTCCCTGTTGGTAGAAAACAGTTGTCAAGTATTTGCAAATACTGCCAACATGTTTTCTATATCACTTAGGAAAAATTTTAATTCAGACTCACTGGACGGTTTTCAAGCATGAGGGTCTTTGTTAAAGTGAGGCCACATCATCTTTCTGGGATTTAAATTTAGACTTTGACTAGGCCATTCCAAAGTTTCCATTATTTTAACCCATTTAGTTAAAATGGTGTTTTTCTGGTGTCTTTTGGATCACTGGCCTGCTGCTCAACTCAAGTGTACTAGAACTCAAGGTCACAGCTAATGGCCAAGTTCCCTCCTTCAGGATTTTCAGAGAGCACACTTTCCAAAAAGTTTTCAGCAGTGGTTTGGGCTGGGAACTCTCAAAAATTGTGTATTTCCCCCCCTCAGTCTCTCTTTCTTATTGTTAAAACCTTAACTACAACCTTAACTGGTTCAGTGAGGCATGGTGTGCTTTAAATGTTGTTCTGGATTCTTTTGTGACCTACTGGATGATTTATGCACTTTGAGTCCATTTAAACTTTGTTTACCAAATAATATAGTAAATTACAGTTAAATTATAATTTGTCTACTGGGAGGAAGATCATTTTGTTGTCACACAGGACCAGGTTGTCATGTCTCATGTTGTACTAAAATCCAAATGCAGAGAGAGAAGTAGACTGACATATGAAGACTGAAGGAATTTAATACTGAAACAAAACACAGAACCAAGAGTAGAAACTAAATGCACATAGAGTAAATTATAAGAAAAACTAAGAAACACAAAAGGAAGAAGCTTTATGGAAACCCCATAATGACAATAATAAAAGAAAAACATCCAAACACATTGAGACTCAAAAACACAATATTACTTTAGCGTCACGCCTGATGTTTCTGTTCCCTCTGCAGGTTTATGTTGTGGCTCTGGGTGGAATGTTACTCAGTCAGCAGGTTACCATCGGCGGCTCAGGAAGTACCTACATCTACGGATACGTTGACGCTAAATACAAACCCAACATGACCAGAGAGGAATGTGTACAGTTTGCCACCAATGGTATAGTTTACTGATTAAGTTCCTAAAGCAGATTACTTTGAATTTGTAACAGAATGCCTTTCAAGATTTGAAATTTGGTTAATGCAGCTTAATTCTTTAAAATATAATGTAAAAAATAATGTGATAACATAAGACAGAAGAAAAGCTAATGCTAAGTGAAAGATCGAGATTAATATATTCCAGAAAATTATGGATGTTAGAGAGGATTCATAAGCAAGGGAATCAGAATTGTATCCTACAGGTTTTATCCTGAATCAAACCTGTTAATGTCACAGTAGCTTTGGCTGTATTCTCAGTACTTCATGCCTGTTGAACCTGACCTCTATATTTCCTCTTTTCACTCCGCAGCTATTGCTCTGGCGATGGGCAGGGACAACGTCAGCGGAGGTGTTGTTCACCTGGTGGTGATAACAGAAAAAGAGGTGGAGCATGTGGTTGTACCTGGAGACAAGCTGCCAAGATTTCATGATGAATGAATTATTTTTTATGATTTAGTTTTACATAAATGTTTGAATTTTTGGAATGATCCCTTAGAATTCCTAAGTGATATAATTTCTTCTGTCTTAGCTATTGGCTACAAGGACACACTTTCAATTTCATGTTAGGTGAGCAAGCTTAGTGTAATTTAAATCAAAAATTGGGGATTTTATGTGAAAGACAGGTGTCTGTTTTTTGATAAGTGACAGTTCAGTATATGATCAAAAAATTCAATGCAATTACATTTGAATACATATCTTTATCCAAGAAAATAAAGCATTTTGTTTTCCAAGACCTCCTTGTGCTCTCTTTATTTTTTTAACCAAATATACAGTCATTATTTTTATTAACATGTTGATTGCACTACAATTGAAATCAGCTAAAATAATATTTTTTAAAGAGAATGTATGTATTTTATGTGCTAAATTCTGCAAACTCTTAAAAGTCTTGCACATTAACCCTAAGGCAGTGCTGGCTGGTTTACGTATTGCAAAGCAGAACTGTTTAACTTTCAATTTCGTTTTAGCGCAGGAAAAAATGGAGTCTGTCTGATGTTTTAATAATGGAATGGTGTGTAACTTCAATTGCTAGGCACTTTTGAGCGTTACATATCATTTTCTAAAACAAGTGAACCGCTGCAAACAGGGGCTGCTCCGTGAGTGTCAGTGTGAGTGTCAGCTTCTGGTGAGTTACACTAATTCCAGTTCGGCGTCGTCGTTACAAAGAGTCTGCCATGTTGGGAGAAACGGAGCCACAGTGGTTGTCCGAAGAAGTGAAAACTGGAGTAAGTAATCGACTTTTAACAGCCTATATTTGAGAAGCTTTGTTAAAGGAAAAGTGAGCTGCTCGTTTTACGCATTTTAACCCCACCTAGACTTTACATGTTTAACAGCCCTTCCGATTTAACAGCTTGTAGTTGTTCGGGGTATTTGTTTCTCATACACACACCACATCATGTGAACGTAGAGCATTTTTTTCTCACACATCTATAAGCGTTTGCAGAACAGTCAGTGGAGCAGGATTTTCAGCAAAGATATATTGTAGGGATAGAGCCAAAGAGAGGAGAAGGGGTTAAAAACTCACTTTGTTTTTGTACTAAATCGGCATTATTCATTACTTATGTAAAGTTACAGCTACAATGAAGTGACATTCCTCTTTGAACACTTTTTTCTGATTCCAGACAACCATCATTGCCATAGAGTTTAATGGAGGCGTCGTGTTAGGGTCTGACTCCAGAGTGTCTGCTGGGTGAGTTAGTGCTCATGATCATGAGAATGAAGGCAGGTGCATCTCAGTGAATATCACTGAAAAGCCTACTTAATTTAGTACTTTAACTGTATTATTGGTACATTGCACACTGATTTAATTCTTATTTTATGATTACTGTTATTTTAATGACTTACAGCCAGGGTCAGATTTACAAGGATGCGGTTCCCTGGGCTGGAGACAATTTTGGTACCCCATCCACTAAGGAAAAATTATTACATGAAAATTATAGTATGTTAATGAGTCAGTAGGCATCCACTGATTTAGTGGGCTGTTCCAAAAAGAATTTTACTATAATTTCATAATTTTCAAATACTTTAGTATTGTTTATATTTATAAAAGTCCCAAAATATTTATACAGCAATCCATATATGGACTTATGAACTTTATACAAAGTAAAATTTTTGCAAAACAAACATTCATTAAAACATCTGTGAGGCCCCCAGAAAATTGGGTCCCTGTCAGGCTTTTCTAAAATCTGGCCCAACTTTATGAAAGCCTAATATTCAAGTAGCCTGCAGGATATTTACCATGGAGAGTCATTTTGTATTACCTCATTGTATTGAAAATGAGGTAATACATGGAGTCTTAAATAGCTTTTTAGGTCATCTGCATTGTTGGCTCTGGTGTTTCTAATTTTCCTCTTAATAAAATCCCATTGATCCTCTACATACGATTGCAAGCCAAATTTAGTGGCCAACCAAGTCTATTTGGTTTACTTTTCAAAAAATGTTGGAAAATGAGCTATTTAGGTACTTAAAAAAATATCAAAAATTCATCCTCTCAATTTTAATAGATTATATTCCATTAAAATTTAATGTTTGCTGATTTTATCTCATCTCCTCTTCCAGGGAGTCGGTGGTTAACAGAGTGATGAATAAATTGTCTCCACTTCATGATAAGATATACTGTGCCCTGTCAGGATCTGCAGCAGATGCTCAAACAATTGCTGAGGCAGTCAACTACCAGCTTGATGTCCACAGGTAAATACTACTCACTATAAAAAAAACACCATGTACAGGACCTGAACAGAGAAGAACTGATGTTGGAGCAAAATACTCACCATGCCTTCATTCACATAAAAATCAAAGGATGATTGTTGTTTGACATCCTTCATCTTGCTAGACTGTGAGTTATTTGTCACAAATAAAAACAATGCTTTCATGTATTGTGGATTTTAGAACAATATGTTCATGTGAGAAAAACCTGGGTGTCACTAAGTTTAAAATAGATGGTCTAGATCAGGGGTGCTCAAACTTTTTGAGACCAAGATCTACTTTTTCTCTCTTCAGCCAGCTGAGATCTACCTGATGACACGAAGACATAAAAATTGTAAATTAAACTCTATTGACTTACTTTATATGCGAAAATACATCAGTTATAGCAGAAATATTAAAATGATAGAAAACCTAATGCAGTTTCATTCTCAGTGAGATTCTGTCTCTGGGAGGAGGTTACTGGTTTCTCAGTCACAAGCTGGTTGCAAACCTGAGGCCAGCAGGTATCAGTCAGTTATGTAGATCTGAAATTTGACCTCAATATGAGAAGCTACTGACTCATAGGAGGAACCAAAGAGCTCTGTAAAGGTAAATGCAAATCTTCTGAAGTTGGGATATAATTAATTTAATTTCACATAATTATCGCAGTATAAGTCATTTGTTAGTTAAAATTTAATTAAATATATTTGATGTTTGTTGTGAATGACGTATACTCACAAACGAATGCGGTAATTAGTCTAAATTTGTCGTTTATTAAACGTTTAGAAACTACAACGGTTGTAATGCTCCACAGCAAAGGTAATCAAAGGTAAAATAACCACTCGTACCTTTTTACTCTCTTTCTCTGTTGTGTTAGCACACCCGTTGCCGTGGCAACCGCCTGCGCCCGCAAGACAAGCAAAGATTACATAAAAAATCTTTAAAGTAATCTTACTGTGTGAATAGAATTGATTGAGCTGGGATGCTGCTTTTTATCAGTCTGTAAAATCCGGCTTGATGGAAATTTAGCACATTATTATTATTATTTTTTTTTATAAAAAAAAAAAAATGTCCGTTACTGATATCGTAACGGACATTACGTTACGATAATGTCCGTTACGGATATCTGTCCGTTACTATATCAGGTTTCCAGGTTTGATATTTATTTCACAATTATTAATAAGCGTTTCCCTGAACACAGCGATGGTTGATTAGCTAATTTAAACTCCTGCTCTGCTAGTCAGTCACTCTTTGAGTCACATTTTTTTTGTTAATGGAACTGAAAGGCACTGAAATGTGCAACACCTTGTTGAAACAATAATTACTGACAATATTAATTTTAACACGTTTTGGTGATTTTTCAAAAATTATTATTCTTTAATGAAGCTACAAACGTTTAGGATCTTAGTGAATATTTTATAAGCCTGTCAGAAGAGGAAGTGCTGGTCTCAGCGTCCTGGCGGCGTTCAGTTTGTCCCCTGCTGCTGAGATCGACTCAAAACCTACCCCTGGTCTAGATCAAATCTGGCATATGTACCATGGGCGGAAATCCCAGGGGGCTTCGGGAGGTCCGGGCCGCCCAATCTTGTAAAAGTCCAGAACTGTCCTCCCCAAAGAAATCATAAAACAAACCTTTATATTTAAACAATACCAATACGAAAAGGCAATAGAAACAAAGAATGGAATAAATCTGCCATTCATCTAAGAAAAAAATAAGAATAAATTTTTAGGTTCCCCCCCGCTATTATGAGAACAATGGTTCAGTCCAACTTGTAGGAGGAGCAACAGCAGAACCATACAGGCTCCTTCAGAGGCTCTGAAGTGAGGAGCTAGCTGTTAGCTGTGGCTCTGCATCACAAATAAAAAAGCCCTCTAGTAAGTAAATACTTAAACCAAAATACATGTTACACATTTTATTTGCTTAATAAGAAGAAACACATTAACAATAAAAATCAGACTGCAGTTCGTTATTTTATTACTTTGGCTGAATCGTGATAAACTGCCTCGTTATGCCTAAATCAAACTAGCTAAACTGGCTACATTGCTTTCATAGACTCAGCTCTTTTTTCTGTCTAAGGTAGCCAATATTTCAAATATATTTAGCTCTGTAACTCTTAAGAAGAGATTGAAACGGGAGGGAGGGGCTGAGTGTTAGCACTAGCCGACAGCTTTGTATGGGAGCCAAGAGCAGAGGGGCTGACAGTAAAAAAAAAAAGTATGCCTTTATCTTTTATAGTCTTCATACGTAGAGCCTTTAGAACCACTAAATAAAATCTTAATGTTTTTCTAGAAACCTTGTTGCTGATCCTTAAGTTTAAGTTATGATACTTCCTAGATATTCAATTTTTACATATTTCCAGGACAAAAAAAGGGTTTAAAGCAACTTAAGTTATAATTTAGATAACATAACTTGCATTAAGAGCTACAGCAATAAGTCAATATTTATGAGAAATTTTATTAATTTCATTAAAACTTGATTTTAGTCAGAGCCTTAAGTTTTTGTAAAGGTATAGCAGAGATTAGATCTGTGACTCTGTCAATATTATGTGTTTTGTCAGTATGGAAATAGGTGAGGACCCGAAGGTTCGATCAGGTGCCACTCTGGTGAGAAACATTTCATACAAATACAAAGAGGAGCTGTCAGCTCATCTCATTGTCGCTGGCTGGGACAGAAAAGATGGAGGACAGGTTGGTGCTCTTATGGCAGTTGCTACAACATGAGATTATTGTAACACTGCCACTTACTTTTCACAGATGCCCACATTCAGTTACATTCAATTCAACATTAATCTAGTTTTTTTTATTATTATTTTACAGGTCTTTGCGACCCTGAACGGGCTCCTGACCAGACAGCCTTTTGCTGTTGGCGGCTCAGGCAGCTCCTATGTTTATGGATTTGTTGATGCTGAGTATCAAAAGGGAATGAGCAAAGAGGAGTGCCAGAAGTTTGTGGTTAACAGTAAGTTATTACTGTTGCTATGGTACAAAAATGTTATTTTCATTTTAAAATTATAACAGTTTGAGATGTATAAACTACCTAATGTATAGTCGCTTTGTTTTCTCACCTGTCAAATTGTTTTTTGTTTTTTTTTCTCTTCCTCCAGCTCTCGCTTTGGCCATGAACCGTGACGGCTCCAGCGGTGGTGTGGCCTACTTGGTCACCATTGATGAACACAACACAGAGGAGAAAGTCATTCTGGGAAATGACCTACCCACTTTTTTTGATCAGTGATACAGCTGTCTTTCTCAGCATAGCAATAAGTGTATTGTTGACATTCATTATAATAATAAAAAATAAGACTCATTCTCATCTCTTTACTTATTAAAACAAATGTATCTCATTTGATTTCATGAACTGCTTAGTTTATCATTTGATTTGTTGAGTAAGAAGAGAAAAAATGGATTTAAGTTGGTGCAGTAGTATTTCACTGAAGAACTGTTAAAACTGAACTTGACCATCTACTTCTTTTGACCTTGTTAAAAGCTGGTATTCAAAATAAAATATCCATAAACTGTACTCAAATAGCTTCACCACGTTATTATTCATTATTTTGTCATTTTCATTTGCGTACTATATTTCGTTAATGACCATTTTCTCCTTCTGTAGGGATTTGTCTAAAAACTTTACTATTTTGGGGTTGGCTTTAGTAGGCTATAAAAATGTCTCCCAAACTTAAGCCAAGTTATACATATGGACATATAAAAGTAGAGTAGCAGTGTTGTATGTTAAGTTTAAACTCCCATCTATATTAAATATTAAAATGACTACTCAGAAATGATATATATTAAGAGAATATTGCAGAAGAAAATAATGATTGGTTGGTGCCCTTCTTTATTCAGCCCTTCGCTGTAGTTACGGGAAACCCCTAAACTTACTAGAAAATGAAACTGAAAGCACTGAGAGCAAAAATATTTTAATTCTACAGCAGAGCAGGTCATATGAGGACTGCTGCAGATGAAACATGGCAGGAAAAGACCGAACAACAATCCACAAAGTCTCCGCTTTGTTTGTAGCAGTTTGCGTTGATCTTTCTTTATTTTACGCATCAGGATTTGCTGGGATTCACAGCGTTTTGGGACATTTTGCGCATCTGTGGCTTTTTGCAGCTCTACGATGGTCAGCAGTAACTATTACAACTCTGCTGGTTCTGGGAGACCCGAGCCCGCTGCTGATCCGGTTCGTAACAGCCTACAGTCTGCTTCCAGCGGTGTATGAGACCGGAACCAGGGTTCTGTACCGGGAGGAGAGCCCATGTGGACCGGTGGCGGATATTCGCTGCTGGCTGGTGTTCGCCGGAGCGTCGCTCGGAGCGGCGCTGTTCTGGGAGATCACCATCCCGGACAGCGACGAGGAGGCTGGGAGTAAAGCCCAGAAACAGAAGTCCAGGGTTCTGCTCATGAGGGTTGTCCATCTCTTCAAGCCCGACTATCCCAAGCTGTTTGGAGGCTTTGTGTTCCTGTCACTGGCAGTTATCTGTAAGCCAAGAGCAGATTATTCTGCTCTTATACACACACACTGCATAAAGGAGGATGGAGTGAATATCATACATGTGGCATGATGACTTGACAGAAAAGGCTTAATTTTTCCCCAGCACATACTGACATATTTTGTCTGAATTGTTTCCCATGAAAATAAATAAACATGTTTGTTTTTTCTCAGGTGACATGTTCATCCCATTCTACACAGGCAGAGTCATTGACATCCTGGGAAGTCATTACAAACAAAGTGACTTCCTCAAAGCTCTCATCTTCATGGGCCTGTACTCTACAGGAAGGTATTAAGTGACGCTTTCTCACCAAATTCACTCTCCCCTCGCATCTGTGAAATGTCAAACTCAGCCCCTGTTTCTGTTTCATTGATCAGCTCTATTGGTGCTGGCTGCAGAGGAGGCCTCTTAATTTGTGCCATCAATTCATTTGCATGTAGAATCAAAGTTAAACTGTTTGAGGCTTTAACCAAGCAAGAGATTGGATTCTTTGAATCTACAAAAACAGGTAACCCTGTCAAATTATAAACCACCATATGTGTATAACATCAACAGTTTGATATAATGACAAAAGGTTCTTAATTTCTGTTACAGGTGAAATCACATCCAGGTTGTCTAGAGACACCAACCTGACAGGAAGGACAGTGTGTCTGAATGTCAACGTACTGCTGAGGACATTTATGAAGACGATGGGAATGATCTCCCTGATGATGAGTCTGTCATGGAAGCTCACATTCCTGGTACTGATGGAAACACCCATTACTGGACTTATACAGAACATCTATGACACTCACTACCAGGTAACAGCAAAACATTAAGAACTATGACAGCCTTGTATACCTTATCCATGTCAATCAGCACAGCAGATCACACTGTATACTGGATTTTAGTGTTTAGTACTGATGCAGATTTCTAAGAAGCAAAAAAAAAATATATAAAAGAAAAATATTTTTCTTTAATGTCAGTATTTTTGCATGTATGTATCAGCAGGCACATCACAGTATACAGATTAAAAAGACAAACTGCTGTAATTACAATTTGGGGAAGAGTATGAAAGATTAAAAATCTTTGTTTCAGAACAAATTAAAACTAACCCTTACGTTGTAAAAATACAAAGATTTTTCTTTTGATTTCTGGGTATGTCCAGATCAAATTGAATTAAACAAACAATAACAGAAGATGAAACATAATTCTGCACCACTGTCTAACTGTCTCTGAATTGTATTCAGCAAAATATAGTGCAGATAGTTCAAATTGTGGTAGAGCCACTTTAATAAACAAAGAATGTCAGATTAAATCACTTTGTTGTTTTGTTTTTATAAAAACAGTGCTGATAATGGTATTAGACATTCTGAAATGAGTCTCAGTTGGAAGTGTAATCATCAATAAATCTAATTATGTTGTACCTCATTATTTATTGTAACATATGTAAATATCAATATTTTATTTCTTACTCAAATATATATATACAGTGTCTTTTCTCCAACTTTATTCTCTCCTCAGAGGTTGTCCCAGGACATGCAGTACTCAATGGCTCGTACAAATGATGCTGCAAACGAAGTTGTCTTTGGTATTCGTGTGGTTCGAAGTTTCAACACAGAGAAACATGAAGCTGATCGTTATGATAAACGACTAACAGAAACACAATCACTGAAAACTCGCCGTGACATTGTTGGTGCTATTTACCTGCTTGCACGGAGGGTAAGAAGTTTGTTTTCATGTATCTTAGAACGTCATACAGCTTATGTGACATATCCTGTTGATGTGTGTCTGTAGTTGACAGGTTTGGGAATGCAGGTCTTCATTTTATACTATGGCAGACTTTTCATCCAGATGGGACAGATGACCACTGGAAACCTGGTTTCCTTCATCATTTACCAGTCAGACCTGGGAAACAACATCAGGGTGGGTGTTTTATAGAGCTGCTAGATCATATTTTTGATAATATAACAAATATATACTTATATTATATACTGCTTTAATGTTTAAAATAACACTGACAAAAATGTAGCCCGATTGTATTGGTACAGTTTTTATTTTTGGTCACAAACTATTAAAAATACTTTGTTGGCAAAATATTTCATGCAATGTGTCTCTTGAATATCGCATCTGTTTGATAAGCAAGCACATGCACTGTGCTCTATAGACTATATTATTGTTTTAAAGTGCAGAGGTTCATTCAAATAAGAATTTCGAGCTTTTATATCTTTTTAAAGCTATAAAAGCTATGAAATAAGCTGCAACAATCTTAGAACTATTAGATTATCTATGGTGTGACATTTGGGGCCCATACTATTTCTTTAAAGCATATTTCACACCAGACTATCTAATAGAGTTTATTTTCTTCCAGACTCTTACTTATATCTTCGGTGACATGCTGAACTCTGTGATGGCTGCTGGGAAAGTCTTTGAGTACATAGACAGAAAACCTCAGATCAGCACAGATGGGAAACTGAAACCGGATCAGCTGGAAGGACGGATCAACTACTGCGGTCTGAACTTCGCTTATCCTTCCAACCCTGGGAAAACTGTACTGCAGGTCAGAGAAACTGATTTTTAGTTTAGAAAGTCACTTTAACACAGCTGATAAAGGAACTTGTATGTTTATAAAATCTAGTTTAATTTCAAACATTGCTGTCATATTGTGGTGATTTATCGGTCTCTGATTTTGTCTCAGGATTTTAGTTTGGAGTTGAAACCAGGTCAGGTGTCGGCTCTGGTTGGTCCATCTGGAGAAGGAAAAAGTACCTGTGTGAGTCTCTTACAGCGATTATATGAGCCTCAAGATGGAGAAATCTTACTGGATGGAGAACCGCTGAGATCCTATGATCACCACTTCTTCCACAAGAAGGTTTTTTTTTTTAAATCCTCTTTTTCTGTTTTAAAATAATTTAAACTCTATTAAACTGGAATAAATAAATCTTCTGTATTTTCCTTGTATATGTAAAGAGTGTTAATTACAAAATCTAAAATAAATATGTTATAGATTGCAGTGGTGAGCCAGGAGCCCGTCCTCTTCTCTGGATCCATCAGAGATAACATCACCTACGGACTCACTGACTGCTCACAAGAGAAGATTGAGGAAGCAGCACGAAAAGCCAACGCCCATGAATTCATTCAGCAACAGGAGAAAGGCTACGACACAGGTAAACCGGTCTGACTTCACCTCATCCCGTTTACATGGCTGAGTGGAAGCAAGAAATATTTTATATTTGGTGGTAGTTAAAATAAAACAAAAAAACCTGAGTGAGCAAAACGGCTTTTAGAAGAAAACAATTCTGTGGACATATCTGAGAAAAAAGCTAAGCTATACTGTTTTGCAGTGTTAGTGACAGTTTAATTTTTTTCATTTGTTTGGTTTTTGGCATTAAATAAATGAATCTCAGTTCTAGTTGATCTTTTTTACTTTAATAGAGGTGGGTGAGAGCGGCGGCCAGTTGTCTAAGAGTGAGAAGCAGCGGATCGGCATCGCCAGAGCTCTGGTCAGAGAGCCGAAGGTCATCATTCTGGATGAAATTACCAGCTCTCTGGATGCTGAGAGTGAAAACAAGGTGCAATCTGATTTATGGGAATTTCATTCCTTCATAGGGCCGTGTTAGTAAATTTTTATTTTACCATCTGAAACCATTTTTAATCATATTACCTAAAATATTGCACACCGATTTTGCAAATATAATGTTACGTAATTTCAGCTATTTATATAATGAATCTGTGACATATCTTGTGTTTCCCCTTATATTTATCATTGTGCATATTGAAAATAGACTAAATGCTTCTGAAATGCTGTGTATAATATATTAAAATGATATTTGTTGGCTGAACTGTTTATTTGTCTGTGCAGGTTCTTCAGGGCCTGGCCAGCTGCCCCAACCAGACCCTGCTGGTGATTGCTCACAGACTGAAGACCATCGAGAACGCAGATCAGATTGTTGTGGTTAAAGGAGGCAAAGTGGAGGAGAAAGGGACCCACAAGGAGCTGATGGAGCAGCAGGGGAGCTACCATAAACTGATAAATGAAATGTTTGACAAGACAAACTCACCAGAGTGAACCACTGTAAATTATCTTTACTGAAACTGTAACTTAATGTCAGGTGAAAGAAGTATTTTCTATGCCTGCCGTATAATAGATATTTTTGTATATAGTGAGTTTAGACAGTTTTGTACAGACATGAAAGATGTTTTTAAAACTTTTTATTTATTTTAAGGATTGTTGATGTAATCATAAAATGAAAGTGTCTTTTGTCAGATATATTCTGATGATCTAATTTTCTGATTCATGTTCTGGGAAATTATTGACCCAACAAATAAATGTTGTTGATATAAATCTTCATTTATAATCAGAATGTCCAAAGGTTGTTTTGTGGTTATTACGTCTCAAATAAAAGGTTAATCAACACCTGAACTGCTTTTTACTGAATGTCTTTGTTTAAAATTAGTTTCTTATTTTTTATTTCATATTTATAAAAATATTTTGCCAAATCTGTTCTCTAGTCATTTAGGATCTACAGAGAATGAATTATAGAGAAATGAGCTCAAAGCAACATTTATTTCATAAATGAGAACAAAAACAGCTGAAAAGAAAACCTTTAAAACAATATTAACTCTATAAAGACGTCTGTCTGTCTGTTGTCTTCAGGTCCGATGAATCTCTGGTTTCCCTCCCAAACCCATCATATCCATCATAATTCAGATTTAAAAGATTTTATAAACACCAGAATCTGTTCACTGTTGCTGCAGGAAAGATAAAAGTAATTTAACCCCTTGCAGATTTAGGTTTAAAGTAATCTTTCAGTTTTAAAAATATTTTTCTTCTGACTGAATGTAACTTTATTCTAAGTGATTTGGCCACTCAAGACTTGAAGAGAGAGAGAAAAATAGTGGGAGAAAATTATGATTAGAGATCATTACAAATAATTATTGTCAAATTACAGATGGAAATTTTTAAAAACTGGACATAATTTATAATTAGGGTTGGACAACTTTAAAATTATTCTACATGTAAGTTTTTATTAAAGTGCTAATTAAAGTTAATCCATCCATCCATACATACATACATCCATCCATTATCTGAACACCCTTCTTCCCTAATGGGATCAGGAGGGTTGCTGGTTCCTCTCCAGCTGCGTCCCGGGCGAGAGGCGGGGTCACCCTGACAGGTCGCCAGTCTGTCGCAGGGCAACACAAAGACATACAAGACAAACAACCATGCATACACCTAAGGAGAATTTAGAGAGACCAATTAACCTGACAGTCATGTTTTTGGACTGTGGGAGGAAGCCGGAGAACCCGGAGAGAACCCACCATGCACAGGGAGAACATGCAAACTCCATGCAGAAAGACCCCGGGCCGGGAATCGAACCCAGGACCTTCTTGCTGCAAGGCAACAGCTCTACCAACTGCACCACTGTTCAGCCCAAGTTAATACATATTTGATGTATTTAATATTGTTTCATTATTTTGAAAGATTCCAGTCCCATTTCTTGTCAGACACAAACTAGTTTTATTTATGTAAAATTTAATCTGCAGGGGTTTGAATAATTCTGGCTTACATTGCTGCTTTTAAATGAAATGAACTGCTTACAAAAATGAAAGAAGTTTTGGTGGCGACTTTCAGGTTTGGGTTTTATAGTCCAGTCTAACCTGGAAAGTCCCAGATGATCAAACTTGTTTTCCTGTTGGCAGTGAATCAGGAATGAGGAAAGCTGCCTTTTCATTTGTGTCAGTTTTAAAACATTATCTCTGTCCATCGACTGAGATCGAGCTCAGCATAGAAAACGACTGACGCAAATTATTACAACACCTGTGCAGCAACAAAATAGAGTCCAGGAGTCTCTGGAGGAGAGCTGGGTGGTAAATTTAGTTTAAAAAAAACACATTTTATTTTTATATTAATAACATTATTTTGTAGTAATGCTCCTCGTATATGAGTAAAATTTCTGGACATTTAACCCCCCTCTTACTTAGCTTCTCACAATACAGAACAAAAACATTTTCAGTATAAACACATTTTATTCCTCCTTCTAATGTCATTTTTCTCTGCTGGGCAGTTTCATCAGGATATACAGTGTATGTACAGTAAATGGTTTATATTATTACTGGAAGTGTTTCACACTGTTGTAAGTTATTAAACCGACTGTAAATATTTATTAAAGTTATGACCGTCCACCATTAATCATCCACCGCCTGCAGCTAAAACTCGACCCAAACTGAGTCGTCAGCAGAACCAAAACACAGCAGATAATCAACCACAGAATGACAAAACAGGAAAAGAGTCAAAGTTCAACTGCAGTCAGACTAAAATGTTGTGCTTAAGGCTTTGCAGGAATTAGGAATAAATATCAGAAAACCTCAATGAACTGAAGAAACTTTATAAGAAAGATTCGACCAAAATGATGTGAGAAAAATTCAGACTGAAAATAACTGAAAATTATTTCTACATAATTCTCAAGCTGAGTTACTTAGTCTATTTAGAACTTCTCCATTTTGACTTTGTTTTTGTTCAATAAAAAAATTTGAAAATTATTGTGCTTTCTATCACCATTGCGGTTAGATTTAGATATTTTTATAAAATAGTGAAAGAAAAACCTGATAGTATTTTTCATTGCATTTTATCACAGTATGTAAAAATGAAAGTATTTCTGGGTTTTGGGTTGGGCTTCGTATCCTGAACTGACCTGCAGAACCGTTTTCTGTAAACATAGTTTTGTTTTGTTCAGTCTGGCTGTTTGGAAACTTACCTGAGGGTTTGTATCAGAAACAACAAAAACCAATGAAAACCACCTCCCTTTATCAACTCAGGTCGAGTTTAGGTTTGGTAACCATGGACACCATTTTGTTGCCAAAAGATGCCGGTCCACAAAATGGAGACTGAAGTTATGTGTCTTAAAGGTTAGATACAAACAGTAATTATTTATTTAAGGGTTTGTGAGCTGTGCTGATATTTGTATATTCTTCTTTAATCTCCATTTGTGATGATTTCTACGTAAAGTTCAAACTACCCCAGTTTTTGAGATAATATATTTACTCAAGTATCTTAAAGTTATTTGGGATGAAAGAAGTCACAGTAAAACAAATATATGTTCTGCATACAGTTACTATACAAAATTAAGGATTTATTTTTTTAATGTAATATTATTTATTTGAACAAAATGATATCTACCCCACATTTTTCTTGGTTTAAGGTGCTTTTAAAAGTGGTTTCATTCATAATGCAAGGACTGAGTTCTCCTGTGAGAGTAAAAGTTTGTTTTTATTTTATATTAAAATAAATTAATAAGTGTCCTTGGTCTCCTAAAGAAAAGTATTTGCTCTGACTTTAAAACACAGAAGTTTTGATGAGCAGGTTCCTCTCAGGCTCAGTGACTCATAGTTTTTCTTGGCTGCTTCCCATCAGACGTTTCTGCCGCCTGCAGGTAAAAAAGGCAAAAGAGCAGAAAGGTAACCTGCCTAACGCCGCCTAACGCCGCCATCTTATGATGACGGTCTCAAATTTCAACCACCAAATGGCCACCGAAAGAAATTCAACCTGTTTTAATTCTATGGTTTTACATTTCAGGACCATAAAATGATTTTTACCAACTCGACACTCAAATATGTATAAAAATACAACAGATATTAAAAAGTAAAGTGTTTGTAAAAAACTACCTGTTGCTTCTGCATTTCAGAGGATGATAGTTTCTGAGAGCTGGTGATCAGTTTAAATACCTTAACGAAAGCAGGAGTTATGACAACATAACACACAGGTGTGTGTTAGCATTGTTTCATACCAGTGCTCCAGGTGTGTGTAGCACAATGCCAGAGTGAAAAGAGTTGCACTTTATAAAAATAACAAAGGTGTTTTAGTGGCCCAGTCAAAGTCCAGACCTCAGTCCAGTAGAAACTGTACAGGAAACTAAATAAATGTCAGAAAACAGAGTGAACCAAAATTCCTCTACAGTCAAACTAAAAACAATTACAAGTTGTTTCTAGTTAAAATAAATTTCAATCCACAGGAATTTGGCATCATTCAGGTTAGATGAATAAAATAGTTTGAAACAAGTTGTATTTGGATTTAAATAATTTTGGAACCTGGTAAAAGCAACAACAACAACAACCAAGAATATTATAATAGGAAAAACAACTGAAATCCACAAAGTGCCACAACTATATATTTCTTGTATTTTTAAGCAACCTGAAATAATTCAAACACAACTTGTGAAAATAAAAGTGAGAGGATTTGAGTTTTCTGTGTTTATTTTGGTTTCTGTGTTTGTTGAGTCTCTGTGTTGTCCCGTCTATTCCTTGATTGGTTACACCTGTTCTTTGTCTCCCTGTGTATTTAAACCCCCCTGTGTCCTTGTTTCCTTGTCTATGTTACTGTTTTACATCTTGTCTGCCGTCTGGTTGTCATTGTTTCATACCAGTGCTTCCAGTTTTAGTTCCTGGCCTTTGGATAATCTGTGCTGCCTGGACTTTTGGATTATTTGTTTTTATTCATCATTAAATCATCACTTCTTTCATTTCAATCTGGTCCACAGCGTCTTCTTCACCTTTTCTAACTATCACAAATCATGACAGAGAGTAGTTTGGATGACGAGCATCAGAAGTATTTATGCTTTGGGCTTTTTGGTTTAAACTGACATGGAGAGGTTATGACCATTATTACAGTTATTATTTGGTTTAATCTGTGAAGTTTTATTGAAAGCTCCTTTAATATTCATGTTCCAAATAACAATGCAGGGGCGTACTGTGGTGGCGTGGGGGATAGCGTGACCCACATTTGGAGGCCTTCAGTCCTCGACTCCCGGATCCGGCGACATTTGGTGCTTGTCTCCCCCCTCCTGTCAGCCTGTTTCTGTATAAAGGGACACTAGAGGCCACAAAAAGACCCCCTGGAGGGGTAAACAAAAAAAAAAAGATTAAAAATGAATAAATAACAATGCCCATAGTGGTTATATGTCCTTTCCTCTTTTTATTGAAGATGAATCTCATATTTGGTAACATTTGACACTGTGTTGTCAAAAACACTGATATGAAGTCAATCAGGGTTTCCTGTAAGCACAGTGCTTCGTCTCTTTGCTGTTTCAGATCAGCAGATTGCGCCTCCTGTGGGTTAAAACAAACAAACACAAAGTCACCACGCCTAACAGCCGCCATCTTAGGATGGGTTTTTGCATATGAAACACAAAATGGCCGATAATGAAGACATAAAATCAACAACAACATCGTCAAATAAACAATAACATAACTGGTTTGGTCTCCTAACTTCATGAGAGTCAAAGTTCTGGTTTTATGATCTGCTTTAAAAATCTATGACGGTTCCTGTTTGTCTCTTTTAAGCTGCTTTTTGTTTCAGAAGATGAAAGTAAAACTGATTTAATGTTCATCAGAATGTTGTAACTGTGGGTTGGACTTTATAGGCCGACCCGACCTGGAAAGTCCCTGATATGTTTTTATTTTATTGATGAACGAGGTTTGGAGAGTTTCCTGTTGGCATAAATACCGACGCCTGCAGTGGTTCTGATGATCACCAACTCCCTCTATCGACAGACACTGAGCTCACCTTACAAAACATTTCACGCCATTTTGTTGATAAAACTGAACAGCAAAATGGAGACTAAAGTCACGAATCTCACAGTTTAGAGATTTAGAAATTTAGAAACACAGTTTAGAAACTTTGTGAGTTTGCTGAGAAAATCTTTTATTTATTCTGACAAGCTTACTTTAATTTTTATCTCTGTTAAATTGAAATATGACTAAACAAATCTTCTTGAACTGTTTTATTAAACTTCTCCTACATCATGCAAGTTTGAGGTTTGGTGCTGAACTTCAGTGATTAATGAACAATCTGGACAGATAATCAGATTATCACAGATTGGAAACATTCACTCACACATAAATGCAGTTTAGCTTTAAATGTTAGCCAATTTATTTATGAGAATTGTTTGTTTTTGGATTCTGGGAGGAACATTTTTCTTTTATTTATTTATTTATTTCATTATTTGATGAAATGGTTAAAATGAGGTAAAAATTTTATTTTTATTTTTAATGCGTATTTACTCCTCTGCATAAATCATTAGATCTTGTGATCTGACAGAATAAAGAAGCTGTTGCAAGTTAAAACTTGGCTTTTTGGAGACACTGTGACTCATCTTTAATGTTGGCTGCTTCCCATCAGAAAGCCGGTGGTGGAAAGGCGGGAGGGAACAGCGCCAGCAGCCGCCATCTTAGAACCAGATAAAAGTTTCAAACACAAAATGGACGGCACTAAACAGACTGACAATGACATCATAAAAGACAATGTGCAACTAATTTTTACTCTGTTTTTATAAAAGTTTGATAATGAGACTGATGTTAATTTTCCACATTCTGTTCTTCACCCTGTTTTTAAGCGTCATGCACCAGTTCCTCTGAATGTGCGTTCATGTTGTGGAGCTTTTCACCAAACCAGTCCTGCACCATACCACTGCGCCACAGCCAGGCTGGGAAGTCCCGACTCGCGTTTCTTTCACTTTCTGTCTTTATTGTTGTGTAATCGTTGCTGACTGCCAAACTGAGCCAAACCGCAGGCACAGGTCAGATCTTGTGACTGAAACCGTGATGTGTCAAACTGTTAGGTGATTTCTATTTCTTTTCTTTTTCTTCTTCTTTTTTTTTGTTTTTTCTGGATCTCGCTCCCTTAGGAACAGAAATTTGTCAGATACTGTAGTTAAATGTGCCAATCTGAGCAGCTCAGGTCACGACCCCTACCAGCGATGTTTCTACACTGCTTCTGTGACGCACTTCATATTTCTAAACTTCAACGGATCATTTCTATGCAAAAAGCAGAAAAGTTTGATGGCCAAAAATTCAGATGAGCTCTGCTTTGTAGCAGCTTGCTGTGACTGTGTGAAATCAACATTTAACAAGATATTTAACTGTTTAATTTACTTATGTGTTCACTTTAGAACCAGCCATTAGCTTGAGCTCTTACAGGAAATCCTAATAGGACGAAATTTATCCAGTACTGATAAATACATTACAGTTGTTTTTGTGATGTAACTGAATATTAATGCGTCCATCACTGACCAGGTGCTCACATCTAATGTCAATATCTTTCTGCAACAATAATTTGAATATTCTTAAATTAAATATCAATATCTTTTTTGATTTATGTTGCTTTTAAACATTAATCCATGCTTGAACTTTAACCTTCCAATAACCAGACATGAAACCATAAAATCAGTTTCCTCTAAATTAAAACAGATTAGCAAAGCAGGTAAGATTCTCACGTTTTTTGTAGTTTTCATTGAAAAAGAAAAGCTAAATTCATTTCAAGCTTGTTTCACCCTTTGACCTTTTGAGAGGTCGTCCTCAGCTGCAAGCTGTTTTCTCAAACTTTATTGTTTTTAAACTTCCCCTATTTGTTTCTGCAACATTATCCTCTATGTGTAAATAGTATGAAATGTTTTTCACATAATCTGTAAACTTTGCTGTGCTGATTAATTTGTATTTCTTCTTCCTACAACTGTTTAGTGTTTCCCTGAAATACTCCATAAACTTTGAACTTTCCCTCATGTGAACTTGCTTCAATTTTACTGGTGTAATTAGAAACACATAAACATGATGTACTTATAGCTCAAATATTTCATTGTGAAATCACATTGGAGGGATTTTTACTTTAACAAGGCCATTCCAAACTCTTCCTCAGTTTTATAGGCATTCATAGAAAACACTGTATTAGTGTATAACCAAGGGAATTTGAGCTTAAGGTTTTTATTAAAATGGAGATGGACATTTATGTTCAGCAGATACACTTTCTGATCAGTTTTTTTTCTTATTGGTTAATTATGATCTATGACTGAACTTACCTCAGCGAGGCCTGCAAAGTTTAGATGTTGTTCTCGATTGTTTTGTGATATTCTGAATGTGTCATTGATCACTCCCAGAGTAACTTTATGCAAACCAACCCTGGGAAGGTCGACCACCGTTTCATGTTTTCATTATGAGTGAATAATGAGTGAATAATGTCTGAATAATGTGTGAATTATGTGTGAATAGTGTCTCAATAATGTCTCTCACTGTGGTTCTCAGGATCCCAAAGCTTTAGGAAAAGCTTTGTTTTCATTTCAGGAGTGATATCTGTCAGTGACTCTGTTTATCATCTGTTCTATAATTATTTTGTCCTGATTAATGATGTAAGTTTCACTGTGTTACATTGCATTGTTTCCCTCTCGTGTGGGTTCTCTCTGGATAACCTGACTGACTCCCATAATCCAACTGGTTTCTCTAAATTGATTTGTGATTTGTTGCTTTTTGAGATATTTTATCTTCATGTTGTCTGAGAGTTTCTATTTAGGTTTTTAGTAATCAGGCCTGGTAGGAAAACTGGATTCAGATATTCAAACTTAAATGGTCAAGCACAGTTAAATGAGTGGACGTGGGGATTATCTCTTCAAATAGGGCCTGTTTGGTTTGGAGTATTTTTTCTCCATTCATAAGTAATGGGAGCTCTAGCACTGCATTTATTCATATTTTATAAATACTGTACTCTACAGGTGTGGTAAAATGGCAGAATAAAGCTGCAGCTTCATTTAACCTCTGGTTTAGTTTGTATTTTCAGTTCTTTATAATTTCTCCATCTGAACAGAGGAATCACTTTATCCTGCTGAGTAATAAGAAGCCGAACCGTCACTGGATAAAATGGCTTCTGTGTAACATGACACTCGCTTCTTTGTGCTTGTCTAAATCGAAAGTAATAAAGGAACCGATGCAGCACCAAACACAACAGAAACGACACCAATGTAGCACGATTTCTACACCTCAGCTGCTTTTGTTTGACTAATGACTGAAACATGAGTTTTGCTGAACTAAAGGGACGTGTGGAAGAAAGGCCTTATAAAGTTCAAATAGATAATCTTGATTGATTCTGGTAAACCACATGATAACACTTTGATTGGGGAATATTAACCCTGTTTAGCCGTATTTTATATAACTTTATTGAGAGGTAAAGTCCCACAGTATCTTTGTGAATCCCCTAAAATCCCCTGGGGAGTGTGAGAACAATCAGGTTTACAGCAGCAGAAGTCAATAAAATTACTGTTGGTCAAAGGTTTCCTTATTTGGTACAATTATAAAAAGCATCCAATCAAATACCTGAACCATGAGGGACGTCTCTGTCAGAGAACAAAGGTTGTCAGATAAAGAACAACACTGGCAAAACAGAAAGCAAACCTCCACCAGAAAAACACCATCAACCCTCCTCTGTCTTTTAGGTGGAGCTACAGCGCCAGCGCTGGCTGGATTTTTATTTTCTTCTACCAAGATCATGTGATTTCTTGGAAACAGTAACTTAGGCAGGCTGGTGAATTCTAGGGGATTCTCAAAGGACTCAGAGCAGAATGAAAATGTTGCTCTTGACTGACATCTAGTGACAACAGAAACACAGATATCCGTGTTTGAATCTCCTTTACAAGTGGACCTGACATGTAAAAGTGTTTTCAGTCCCTTGAAGAAAACAAGGATTGTGTTGGAGGGTGATGTATCACTGATGTATCACTGATGTATCGCTGATGTATCACTGATGTATCACTGATGTATCGCTGATGTATAACCCTCCAACACGTTGGGAAACCAAAATCACTGACATTCACAGAAGTGAGAAGCGTCAAGGCCACTCGCTGATACACCGGAAACACTGAAACTGAAGAGAAGAATTGAAAACATCCCGGCTGCATTCAGCACCGTCTGTGTGATAGTTACATTTTAATATAACAATCTTACTGCACTTTTTATTTTAATGCAGTTATCCTCCTCACTATTTGAAAGAATGCTGCTCTACAAATGTCTTTGCCTTCAAAGTATAATTTTTGCTTCCCCATCCTGAAAAGCAGCTCATTTTCAGATCTAAATATTTAAACAAAAGCTTTAAAAAACAGAAAGTTGTTCTCTTGTTTTTATCCTGACTGAAATCAGGAAAGCTTATGAGTCTAAAGCAGATCAATATCTGCTAAAAACAGGGTCTCACTGCCAGATTACCACACTGTTTTATAAATAGACGGCTTTATAAAGGTCAGAGGCTTAGACTAAACATGGCTGTTTAATGAAAAGTCATGGCATGAAAGAATGAGGTCGGTGAAACAGCAGAAAACAAACAGATGGAAAGCAAACAGAGCGTAAGAAAGAACAACAGCAAACCAAGCGGTTGTGTTTATCATCTTCATGATGGATCCAGTTAACCACGTGATTTCCTGTAAAAACTCAACATTGCAAATCAATGAATGCAGCTTTTTTTCTCCCAATAGTAGATCTGAATGACAGCTCTCTACTGCCCCCTAGTGGAACAAAATAAAAACTAAAATGAGATGCAATGTGACATGATCTTGTTTCTCTTGCAGATTTTGGAAAGGATTTTTAAGAGACTTTTATGGTTGTTTGGTTCACAAACAAGCTTTTCTCAGATTTACAGAGAAAGTTCTGGAAAGAGAAAATATCCAGCGAATGGCATTTGTATAAACAAAAATTTATATGTCAGAGTAGATTTGGAAGACCTGTTTGAAATAATAGAAAAACAACAGTATCTCACAAACCACTCAACCAAAATATGGAGAATATGATCTCTGAATGCACAGAGATGATATTAACGCCTGCAGCAGCAGAACATGACACCTGGTGCCACAACCTGCTGGCTAAGAACAGTAAACAACATGAAATCATGGATCCATCCTGTTTTCCCTCAACAGTTTAGGCAGATGGTGAGTTTTTAATGGTATTATTTGGTATATTTTTGCCCCTGTTGCCAGATGAGCGTTATTTCAGTATCACAGAACTGATCTTCTAATCGTCGGTGCCAACAGGCCAACACAACATGTGACAAAGTTCAGATCGGCTCAGACTGGATTTCTGAACCTGACAATGAGTCCAGTGAGCTCCACGCCCTCCTCAGGTTTGGATCTAAATGGAGCAGGAGATTTGCATTAAACAAATCATCATCAGCAGCAGAGTGATGCTTTCATGAGCAACTGAAAGTATAGAGGAGTCCTGATCTCGGGTTATTTGAGGTTTTGCTTTTGTTTCTGTGTTTTTACATTTGTTTCCCTGTTAATTTGTTTCTGATGCTTTCCTTCCTTAAGCTCAGTGTTTCTCTTTGGTTTTTGTTTATTTCCTCCTCAGTTCCCTTCTTGTTCATTTTTATCTCCTTTCCTAAGCAGTTTTCATGAGGACTGATCACTAGAGAAATTAAATATTTAACTACTTTATTCTAAAAAACAATTTACTTGACAAAATAAGATCAAAATAGAATAAAGAAAAAAAAGGTTTTTCACCTAGTTGTTGTTGTTGATCCCTCAGAAACTCATGGCTCCTGGATTTTGCTCCTGCTTCTCAAAACCAAGTGAAATTTGCCTTTTATTAATCATCAAACTAATAAAAATCAGGATTTTTTTTTCTTTTTTAAGTATTTGTTGCTTTTGTAAATATTGAAATATTTTTGTGAAATTGTTAGTGTAATTTTCTTCACACCCATTTAATCCAGTGGAGCTCAGGGTGATGAGATCAGAGGGAAAGTTTTCTGATTGTGCATCAGTGTGAATGAATGTGAATGATGAAAGATGCACAATGTTCAGCTTCATCTTCCTGAAATGGAGCATGAAGCTTGGATAGAGGCAAATATTGTATGAATATAGTCAGAATTAGAAGAATAATTGATACATCGATTTATTTTATGGAAATAATTAATAGGCATTTATTTTATTTTGCATGTGACAGAACAGCTGTCATTTCACATCTGTGGTGGTTGATTTATGACTGATGAAGTTTGACCACACTGACCTGTTAATCTACTTGTGAACTGATCCTGGCAGAATCATGATGGGCTGAAAGATGAAGTGATGATTCTTGTCTCACAGCCAGAAGGTCCAAACCGGGTTTCCAGCTGCAGGTAACTTTCAGACCCTGGTGCCTTTGGAATTATAAGCAGAATGTAGAAAGTAGAAAAGATATTAAATGAATAATTGATACTCAGTTCCATTAAGCTCTTTAGCACTTTACAGTTTAAGAATAGATTGGGACATTTTACCAACACTAATAGTGTGAAGTTCTGGGGAAACATTCCTCACTTTTCTTTGTATAACTGTTTAATTTCAGTCATATTACAGGGATTTTCAGTACAAATGGCTTGATCATGTCACAACATCTCAGTCAGATTTAATGCTGAACTTTGACTAGGCCACTGCAAAACGTGGTGCTGCTCCATAACCCAAATAAGATGAAGCTTAAAGTTAAACACTGACAGCCAGGCAGATTTACAGATTTCATCTGTAAATCCTTCAGAATTATTGTTAAATATTAAAAACGCAGCATCGAGCTGGTAGCTATAGATCACCTAGAAAGCTATTTCCTAAATCCTGAGCATAATCAGGTGAAAAGACCAGATCCCAACAGTACTGAAATCACTAGGTTGGGTCTCTTTTTGCTAAATTTTAGATTTTAAAGTCTTTCTCATGATTCCACAGTTACATTTAAACTGTAAAACCAGTATCCCAAAGGCCAGAACTAAAAAATACATTTGGTTTTAATGCTGCTCAGCTATTCAGTCAACTTCCTAAAAATCTGAGATGTGCAACAACCGCTGGCTCCTTCCAATCAAGATGACACAGGGTTGGTAAAAGACAGGATGTTTGCATGCAGCACAGATGCAGGTTGCAGGACTCAAAGTTACTTTAATAAATTATTAAAAACCTTCAACAGAACAAAGAGCAACAAGAGAAACATCATTAATGGTAATTACAACTTAAAACCATGAGTTTAATTACACTAAAAATAATAAGTTTCAGGTGAGTTATTTGCAAACATTGTAACAGGAAGTAAATTGAACTGAAAAGGAAAAAGCAAAACTACTATCAAAATAAAGCAGGAAATGATGTTTAACTTGAGCTTTACGGAACAAACAGTAAACATAACATGGATTATTGCACTTTAATTTAGCAGTTTATGTTTATTTTAATCAATTATAAGCTTTTCAGTTTGCTTTAAACCTATTTCCCAATATTTTTTCTACAGCACTGTAACAATAAACTTGCCTTTTCTCTGACTCGGCGGTCACTTGAGGACCTTCGCTGCTCACAGACCACAAAACGCGGGAAATAAGCAAACAGATGTTTTTCCGTATGACCCGTTGTCTTTGGCTTTTAGAGAAAACTTTAAGATTTGAAAAGTACTGCAATTCAACCTTAAACTTCATGCTTTTCATTTTCATAAAGTTGTTCAGTAATGCGGGCTCGGGAATAAACATCCTTTGATTCCAACTTCTGCAACTGTTTGTCTTTGTTTTGCTACAACTAACCTGACTCGCAATAAATTGGTTTTAGCATCCTTGATAAAGTATAAATAGCTTCCCTAAAACCATCTGTAACCATTTATTTAAGTATTTTGAGCAACAGGTGGCAGATCTTCAAGGCAGGGTCCTCTGGCATGTTCTTCTGCACTTTACGTCAGATGCCACAAGATGGCAGTGTGACACAACTCTTGTTAACAGTAACACGCGTTGACCCAATGCGGTCAATAGATGGCAGAATGGATCAGTCAGTATTTTATGTTTAATTTAAACATAAATACCGTTTACATTGCATGGTCATTACACAAAATAAAACAAAAATAAAACCTACATTTCCTTGCAGAAACTTTCTTCATCACAAGTTAGGGGAAGAGATAAATCTTGTCTAAGAAGCAGCCTAGCAAACAATGTAATTCCAAAATACAATTTAAAAAATATATATTTTTCTCCCTTATGAATCAGGGCTTAGCTTTGACTTTTTACTAATCAGAGCAGGTAGTTCTGCCAGAACCAGTCAAACCAACAACATATTAGATTCACATTCTATTCATATTAGATTCATATTGTGTGCTACTAATCAAACAAAAGATTAGTAGCACACAAATATTTCAGTTAAATTTAAACCTCCAAAGCTCAAATAGAAAATCTAATCTCGAAGCTGGAATATTTTCTCAGATACATTCAGGAAAATAATCATCTGTTATCAAAAATAATACAAAATACAGCTTTAGTTCTTGTATATGTCTTCACCTTCATGTGCTGTATACCTGAAAATCCAAACTAGAGAATAATATTATGAGATGATAATAAAAATCAAAAGTTATATTGATTTAAGACTTGAGGTCATAAACTGCAGTCATGGATGTTTTTTATGTGAAACTGTAGAAATTGTACATGATGAGCGTCACTGATTGATACAAAAAGTGAAAGTGAATGAAATGTAACAGAAAGTAAATGAACTTTATGTTTCATTTTGCAGACTTTGCTGATCACTTAAAGTATTTTACACTTGAATCAACATTAATCCGTTTTAACTCACATTCATTGACCAGTAAGTTTTCCTCCATAAATGTTCCAGGTTTTGTCAGGTTATTATAAAACATCAATGTGTTTTATCTTCAGCTTATTTGTTATTCAGGTGTTAAATGAAAATGTCCTTTTGATTTCAGATATTTTTAAACATCAAAATCAGAAAATCTATTAATGCATTTGTATTCATAGAAACAACTTCGGCTGAAATTGCAGATGCAGATTTTTCAGGAAATGTTTCTTCAGCTTTGAGTTCAACCAGATTAGACAAGATCATCTAAACAACATTTTTCAAATCTTGCTAGAAATTTATAATTAGATTTAGTTATGGACTTTGACTAGGCCATTATGACACAAAAATATACTTTGATTATAATTAAAGTTTTAATAAATGTAAAATGACAAATGGAAAATGTATCAGTTTTTAACTTTTTTAATGAATAATTGCATTAAATTTTCACTACAGCATGTCACTAAAAGTTTCTCTTCATCATTCTCACAAATTTCTCATCAAATTTGGGGGGAGGGGTTTGCAAAAGCTGCATATTTTATTTCAAAACCTAAACCTTGAAATGAAATAGTGGTTCTGTAATTTTCTCCATCAATCTTTTCATCAACTCTGACCAGCCTCACTATCCTTGCTAAGGAGATGCATCCCTGCAGCATGATGCTGCCACCACCATGTTTCACTGAGGATGTGATTAAACTGAAATGCAGTGATAGCTTTCTGTCTCATATTGAATTTAACATGTTGTCCCAAAAGTAACATTTTGTTATCACCTGACCAGATCTCTCTTCTTGAACATGTTTACTTTTATATGGGTTGTATATTATTCATAAATGGAAATCTTTAAATCTCCTGTGGATTTCTTCAAAATCTGCTTATTGATCTTCCATGAAGGCCAGACTTGTGAAGTGTGTAGTTATTTGCACCAAAGGTTTTAACCTGAGCTGTGGATCTCTGCAACACTCAAAAGTTATCATCTTCTTTTTTAGGTATATAAACTGTTACAATTAATTTTTAATATTGCAAAAACTGAAAAAGGAAATTCATGATCATTTTCTTTTCAATATGTGCTACTTCATGTTGGATTATAAAAATAAAATCTCAATAGAATAGTTTTAATTTTATAGCTGTAATGTGAGCATTTCAAGGAGTATTAATATTTTTCAAACCACGTCATAAAGGCTAATCTGTCTTGCGGGAAGCATTAAACCATCTGGTTATCTGAAACTTTTGCATCAGAGGGTAAACAGTCAGAGTGAGTGGAGAGGAGGTAAAACAGACTTTCACAAAGATTTGTGTGACTCTTATCTGACAACAGTTTAACTTTAAGTTGTTTCATGATGTTTCTGAGTCATCCTGTGTATGTTTAGAACTGAAATAGTAAATGACACCATCACTACAGCCTTCAGAGACATATGCTACAAAACAGATTTACTTTTATAGGATTAGAAAGCATGTTAAGCTTAATCCCATTTCTCGTCAGTGATCATCTTCTTGATTCTATCTGTGCCAGCACTCAGCTTTTACTGGTCAGCTTTGTGAAGCTCACAGATGGCGTCTAAATCCAAAATCACTCCTGTTTTTAATGAACCTAATATATTTATATGTAGTTGAACTGTGATCACTTTAACCCTGTTTAACTCAGTAACCTTCAGAGAGAAAGTCTTCTCTTATTCAGATGGAAATTAAACAAGTCTCAGTTTCAATTGCATCTTTTCAGAGTTTAATGAAGTGTCGTCTCTGAGACTCACATTTACAGCTCATTGAGTATTTCTGTGTAATCAGGCTGCAGTGAAAGTTACCTACATGTGCAGCAGAAGTGTTGTCTACAAGCTTTGGAGGAAAATATTTTGGTTTGATAAACCTGCTTAATTACTGCTGGTTTAAAGGAATAGATGTAAAATATCCCTAGATGTTCCTTAAAAGAGGCTGCATGTCCCATTACTGTATATTTTGAAAAATTGCGAGCACATAACTCACTGTAGTCATTACAAGCAGTTGTGTTTGTTGTGACTTTTTGTAGATTTGTTTGGAGAATGAAAGAATGAAAGCTAAAATTGTATAAATAGTATATCTAGGCAGCACTTGGTTTAGGTTGTGTAAAATATGGATTCAAGAGACAGTTTTCAGTTTTCAGACAGAATGATTCCAAAGAAACAACAGAACAAAGTGATGAATGGGAGATTTCTGATGCACAGTGTCCTTCTGTGTCCACACACTGCCGCTTGCATCAGCTATCAAAGGAACTGTTGTTGCTAAGGAAGACTTGCACAACATTAATGAAGGAAACTGAAAGCACCAGAGCAGAATTATACAAACACAAACACACCAATTCACTGAGAAAATATTGGTTTTCTGCAGTCTAATCATGATAAACGTCAGTATAAACTAAGCAGCATTAGAAAACCTATGCTGGAGGATTCCTCACTGACTCAGTTTACTGTGGATTTGTAAACATATGACTCAGGACTGAGGTGTTGTGAAGGAGGAAAATTCCTTGCCAACCATTTCTGGACTGATTGTCATCATGTGATCCAGTGATGTTGAATCTGGATGCTGAGGAAGAAACACCGGAAGGGAGACAGAGTTGGTGGTGTAAGAAGAAGGTGGAGAGAGAGAGAGAGAGAGAGAGAGAGAGAAAGAGGAAAGGAGAGGTACTGATGAGTCAGATCCTGATGTAATCCTGCAGCTCCTCCCTTCATCAGTTCCTCTGCCTGCAGGGCTGCTTCTCAGTGTCCAACAAACGGCTAGTTTACTGTTACACATGTTCTCCATAAAATACAGGAACTTTGTTGCAAACATTTATACTCAACTGAACCAAACTCTTAAAGAATATTGCATTTGTAAAACTATTCTTTAATAAAATATATATATACTTAATTGTCAGAATAACAAAGTAAAAGTTACAGAAAGTGATTTGTCAGTGCTTGAGATAAAACTTTTAATTACGAATGTACAAGGTATAAAAACAGCTTTGCATTAGCTGATGTAGAAATCTGATATGTCTTTCATGGTAGAAAAACTCAAACATCTGAGATAATCAAAGTTTTAATTTCACTAAGCTTTTCATGTAACATGAAAAGAGTCTGTTCACTGTTATTTTCTCAGGAACAACTGACATCACTTTTAATATTGATGCATAAAGTGCTTTCACTTTTAGGTCTCCTCTGTTTCATTTTCAGAATGAGCCGTCTGGAAATCATAGAAAAAAAAGGAGCCAACTGACTGTACGTTAGTCAACCTACAAGGAAAAAACCAAACTGTTTTGTTTTGGTGAGATGGAATATAAAGAAAAAAATATACTCCCTCAAAGAATTTGTAAAGTCTATTGTTACACAAGACCTTGAATTTGGGCAGAAATGTAACATCAAGTCAAAATCTATAATAACTAAGTTTTAAACTATTCATACCTCTGGGCTGAGTAGTTTATTGCAGTATTTAAATTTTCTCAACATGTTTGTTCTGCCTGGAAGCAATATTGTAGGACATTCGAGATTTCCAACCATACTCCCAAATTAAATGACCTATTCCAAAACTGATACTTCTTTTTCTTTGATTTGTTATTATTTTTGAAGATGTCTTTAAAAATGCCTTTGTCATTTGCCATTGGAAATAACTTTTCAAATGAATACAAATAATTTTAAATCTTTTAAGTTTTTTAATTGTTTTTGTGAGAACTTGAAGACCACAAAAATAGTTGTGGTCTTGTCACAATGTTTATTATAATATAATAATAAACAATAGATTATTTAAGATTAGTTTTTATTTCTGAAAAAAAAAAAGATATCTCTAAGCATTTCTGAAATAAACAACTTGAGCAACAAAAATAACTTCAATAAATTAGGTGTGAAATTTCCATGGACTACGTAATGAGATATAGGAGTATAATTAATATATACTCAGATACATGTTATTGTGTTTTTTTAATGTGACAGACTCAGTTGCCCTGAAGGTGAATCCTAACTAAATTTCATTCATTGTTCCCTTGCAGTGTTCCTCCGCTGGGCAAACGCATGCGCAGAAGACGAGTGGTTCATGTTGCAGAATGGGCAATGTTTGGCAGCAGTATTTGTCTGGGATTGTTTTTCTGACATTTTTACACGGTCTAAAAATTAATCTGAAAATTGTAAGGATAGAATATTATACTTGGAGAGAACGAAACCTAAAGATACAAATCACAAATAATTGTCTTTGTCACGTGATCAAGCCTGACCAATGGGAGCGAGCCAAGTCCAACGGAAAAGTACGTTCATTGTTTGGATGTTTTGCCAATTTTACCTTTTAAATCTGATAAAAATACGATCAACACGCCGCGGGATATGGATGTAGCTTTGATGCTCTGGGAGAACAGACGGAGTTTGGATGCGTTTCATAGTGGTTTTGATGAATTGCCACGTGTACAGGTTTGATGAAGTGTGCAGATCGGAATTGTTTCATCACATGACTCCCCTCCCCCACCCAGCCCGGGGAACTGGGGATGAAGGCGGACATGTTTGAGGGGAAATGTGCTGGTTAAAAAGTATCCAAGTGGAAGACAAAGAAGATTATTGGAAGAAGGTTTCGCTCTTTTTTGGGGATTTATCAGTCCACATCTGTTTTTGTCTTTATCCAGAGACTTTAAATAGACTTTTTGAATTTTTTTTCGTATATATAACTGTCACTTCAGGGAGTACTTAGTTTTATTTGTAACCCTGACAAAGTAACAATAGTAATGTGTATTACTGCATGATCTGTAAGAGGTCTTTCTATCGGTTTTTTGAGTGACATTGTAGGGACTCTGTAACCTTGGTATGGGGGATGGGCGCGAATGGTTAGGTAACGTCCTGTGTTCCTTGAATTAGTTTTTATTTAATGAGTCTTACAAGATAAAAATTGATCTTTTCAGCGGTAATAACCTGGTTTTCTTTGTTCAAAATTACTTTTCTGTCCTGCTTTTACCAGCCTTAGTATGGCTGGGCACAGTAAACTTGTGTTTAGATTGTGAGTTTTCTATTACTACCGATACATTAACACGTATTTAATAGATGCAATGTATTCGTTTTGGTTAGTTGTTTTTGGTTTGGGCTGGGCTCAGTTTGAAAAATTGCTGTGTCATTCTGTGGGTTGTTGTTGCTATGACCTTGTCAGGGTGGTATTTTATTTCAATTTGATAATTTGAGTTGTTTTACCCGAGGGATAGGCTATATGGTAACTAGTTGTATCTGAATTTAAGAGCTAATTTGTCTTTGGTACTTTACTACTTCTGATCTATGTAACCCACATGGAGGCCTTGTTTGATGGCATTTCTCAATAAGCTTCTCTGATGCGTTCCCTTTTAATGAAAACAAACTAATCTCGTGTTTATAACACTGGGCAGATGTTTTATGTATTCTTTTTCATAGCAAAGCGTCTATCTAGTTAGAATCATTATAACATACTTTGTGTTTCACTGCTCAAAGATGGCGCCCGCCTACATGTTCTAGAAGAAACTGATGATTTCACGAGAGAGGGGCTCTCTTCGGGTGGTACTCGTGACTGCTTCGGCGAACCAATAGGAGTGTTAGTCTTCAGACTGCAAGCCCGCGTTACGGCCGTTTTAACCAATCCTCTTCGTCGTTGTGAACACGTTGACGTAATACAATATGTTACAGAACAGCGAGGCCCTGTTGCTCTCGTTTTCCGTGAAAGATTGCGTTTGTGAGCCAGTCATAGACGACGCATCGGAAGGACAGGGCGGGATGGACCAATGGTGCTGGGTAATATCCTTGAACGACAGGGGAAACATGCGAATAGGTTGGTCCTAAACGTTGCTTGCGGATCTCCGACAACCTGTGGGTGTGGTTATTTTGAAAGACATCGTGAGTAGCGAATAAGGAGTCGGTGGGCGGAGAAACACAGAGGCGGTTTATCCAATGAGGTGAATGGTTGGTCTATAAAAGCCCGGGTGTAGCCCATATCGTCGCCATTTCAACGAAGCGGTTCGTAGGGATTTCGTCGTGGCGGGCAGCGAAGAAAACTGACGAGCCGAGACGGATCCTGCTTTTGAGTGTTTCCCAAAACAGAATCC
The DNA here is from genome assembly GCF_019740435.1 of Gambusia affinis. NCBI lineage: Eukaryota > Metazoa > Chordata > Actinopteri > Cyprinodontiformes > Poeciliidae > Gambusia > Gambusia affinis. The sequence continues at coordinate 3,179,238 of NC_057881.1, forward strand.
GGATCCATCCTGATGGATATGGCTGTTAACCCGCCCCTTGACAGGTATCTATCGGTAGAACTGACTCTCGCCTTACCATGAAAAGGATTATTTTAACAGATTTTCCCCCATTTTTTATTTATTTTTACTGGCTCCCCGTGTGTATTGTTAAACGCTCAGGGGTGTGAGATGGACACTGGACAAAGCACCGGAATGAGTTAATTGATACCTTGAAACAATTATGTATAAATATTAAAAATATACTGGAATATATACAACTTCGCCGGCGCCATCTTCGGGTCTTCGCGGCCGTTGGCTGCTCTCTCCCGCATCTCAGCAGTTGGTGTTAGCATAGCTAGCATTAGCAGCTTCACGGACCAAACTCGTGTTTTATTTAGACGTGCTCGGTCAGATATGGTTATAATAGAAGAGCGAAATGTGTAACCGAATGTAGAGATGTTCGATGGCAAGACCTATGCAGAGTGTTTTGTTTTGTTTTTTGTTTATATTTAAAAAACATTTGTTAGACGTATCATATAAATATAGGCTGGTTATTCCGTGGTTAAACAGAGTTTCACTGTATATGCCATAATTGAAGCGCTGCTACATCCGAACAATCTGTAGGGCTTTGCCGGCTTGTTGTGGTAGCCATGTGGTCAGATTGTTGTGATGGACAGTGCCGAGGTGTGCGGTGTGACCTAAAATATGCCAACTATGTAACTTATTCAAACTATTACTACAACAGACAATTTAGATTGTTCATAGGAATGATCAAAATAAGTCCTGGGTCTGTCCTGGGGTGGTTTGTGTTTCTGTCCGTTGCCAGGTTACAGAGCTCAGTGTCACTCAGATCACCAAGTGGCGCCACATTTAGTTTACTTAAACTGTCTCTTTCTGTAATGGTTTCATTTTTGTTTTTAGTTACTTTTTAACTGTTTTAAACAGCAAATTTTAAATACATTTTTCAAATAAATTTTTTTAGTAATGTTGCGCTTGTGTAAATGATTCATCAATTTGCCTTTTTTAAATAAAGTACACTAACTGTCAAATGAGTTTCCAGATGTTTATTTGAGATTTTTATAATACTCCAAATGGATAACGGTATGTTTTTGGTGACCCCCTCTTTTTTATTTTTTATTTTCATAAAGTTAACTCTCAGTGACGAGCTGAAATTAAATGTCCTGATGTATCTTACGTCCTTATTTTGCTTGGGGTGTAAACGAACTCCTTGTGAAGAAAAAGTTGATTAGTGTCTTCAATAAGGTTATACCCTGTCCACGTACGAGTCAGGTCAAATGTTATCCAGAAGATCACCCCTGATTTGATGGAGTGTTGACTGCACAAGAGGCCACTTGCATTCAGGAGTAAAATGCAAAGCAGTGTGACGCCGGTTACCTTCATCAGAAAAGACAGAATGACATCTGAAAATATGGTTCATTCAAAACGATCAAGATTGAGATTAAAACAGGCAAAGTTTATGACTTCATTAATCTTTTCTTGCCTCTATTTTGACAGTTGACTCTTAGGAGAGATCGGCTTTAATTTTCAATTTTAATCTGTTAAATATATCAAATGATACTGCAAATGAGGTCAATTTTCCTTGCATTTTGTGAGGATGTTTTCTGTTTTAGGTCAGTCAGTCAGAAACCAAGCTCAGGATGACGCTGCACATTTTTCTTTTTTTAGAAGTGTCTGTTCTGGAAAAGAAGCATTACTAAACAGGACGATAAAATAAATTCATGAAACATTGGAAGTCTATTGTTGGCATGTATTGCTGTGAAATCTTATTGTGGAACACCAACTGCTGCAGAATGGTAAATAACCCCGCCCACCCTCTTCTGAGGTTTTATTTTTTCCCCCAAACAGAAATGAGTGGGTGGAGTTAGTCTGTTATTGACAGGGAAGTGGGTGCAGACGAGGAAGTGGTAGTCATGACTTCTCATGGTGCCGGTTGGCTGATTTAACGCTTGTATGATACCTGTCAGAATGATGGATGGCTTCTTTATGACAGGAGTCTCGGTGTTCTGTAAAGTCGGAGTAACCAGAACTTTAACATAATAGCATGAAGTATAATACTATAAAGGAAAATACTTCTAATGTTGATCAATTAAAAAAATGTGGTTTAATGTCTAAACATTGCAGAATTTGACTTAAAGTTGGTTTTAAGTTTCTATTTTTACTTCTCGTTTCTATTTTTTCTTAATTTCATCCTCTATAGAGCTCACCGGCTCTTGCTTCCTCTTTACAGCACTCATTCTGGGGTTGACCCTGGTTTTACTGCAGTGACAATGGATCAGAGCACTGGTACAGCTGGAAAACGCATCCGGAAGCCCTCACAGCTCTATGAAGGCTTTGAGAGTCCTGGGATGCCCCCCATCAGTCAACTGACCCCTTTGGGACCCCCCCAGCCCACAGTGAAAGACCCCAGCAGGCAGGGCAGGATGACGAACCAACTCCAGTTCCTGCAGAAAGTCGTCCTTAAGTCCCTGTGGAGGCATCACTTCGCCTGGCCTTTTCATGAACCGGTGGATGCAGTGAAGCTCGGCCTGCCTGTAAGTACAACTGGGACCCTTATTTACACTCAGTGTAGTTTAACTAATTACTCTAAGAGTAGTTTCACTGGTGTAGAAATATTTATATATGATTTGAAAGGTGACAGGTTTGATTAAAAGCATGTCTTTCATTCCTAGGATTATCATAAGATCATAAAGAATCCGATGGACATGGGCAGCATCAAGAAGAGATTGGAGAACAATTACTACCGCAGTGCCAGTGAGTGCATGCAGGACTTCAACACCATGTTTACAAACTGCTACATTTACAACAAGGTAAGAAAAAATAAGACTAATGCAGATAAATCCTCACTATGTACCCATTTTCTCTATTATGAATGTTTCAAACAGTGTCAACTGGCATTGTATAGTTTTTATGGATCAGTGAAGTATTTTTAATTGAATTAAGTATTGTTTCCATCTTTTTTCCAGCCAGCAGACGACATTGTGCTGATGGCTCAGTCTCTGGAGAAAGCCTTCCTGCAGAAAGTGGCTCAGATGCCCCAAGAGGAGATCGAACTGGCCCCTCCACCTCCACGCAGCAAATCTGCAAAACTATCCAAAAAAGCCAGAAACAATCCAGGTGAAGATGGAAACGGCATTTTAAAACATTCAGGCTTCATGAATCTGAGGATCTGGATGAAGTTTAATAACTTCTTGTGTCTTCCAGTTCCAGGAGGAGTGACAACAGCCCATCAAGTTCCAGCCGTCTCCCAGTCTGCGTATTCTCCTCCCACTCCAGAAACGCCTGACTCCATCCTGTCCACCCCCCCTCAGACTATTTTATCCAAGAGCATCACCTTCCCCTCTGAGCACAGCATCCCCTCCATCACCAGCATGCCCCCCACACAGCCCACTGCAAAGGTAACGCCAGCTGCATCTTTAGCTGCGTTTCCATCACAGATGTGTGCAAATCTTTGTCTATATTATTCTGCTAATGTTTAAATAACACAATTTTGTAAATGCGGTGTTTCCGTTAAATAAGAAATAAAATTAAAATCACACATAAATAAGCTTGTTGACACGATAAGTCATAAAAGTCATGACAGGAGATATAAGAGTTTTATTCAGGTGTTAGCGCGATGGCAGCGCTACGTTTGCACCATTTTGCAGAAATCATAGTTGCTGATTTCACAGACAGATTCATCTAGTTTGAAGATGCACGTTTTACGAACTGTGAAACTGTGAGAGCTCTGGTGGAGGCTGCTGCACACTGTCCAAGAAAGACAAACCGTCATCTTCCTACTACTTCCTGTCGTATTCTATGTCCTGTTTTGCCAGCGGTGACATCCAGCTGTTGCTCATGTGACTCCTGTGACCTCATCAAGTGTTTTGATGAGGTTGAAAAATATCACCTCGTTCTAGTGCAAATAGTTTTTTCAAAGTTGGTTTGTTTCCATTAAGCAAATTTATTTCCTTCATTTCAATTTGTGCATTTTGTGGTTAATGGAAACACAGCTACTGTGTGTTTACATCACAAAGCTCAGGGGCGGAGCTCTGACCCAAACTGTCGCCTCTCCGCTACAGAAAAAAGGTGTGAAGAGGAAAGCGGACACGACCACTCCGACCACGATGGCCATGCCCATCATGAGCACCATGGGCGTCAGCGGGATCGGCCTGGGGATGGGCGGCGGCCTGGACTCGCCGCTGACCCTCACCTCTCTGGGCATGGAGCACAGCGGCGGACTGGGCATGACCTCAGGGCTGGGTCTGGGCCAGGGCATGGTGATGAGCATGGACATGGCTCATGGAGGAATGATGATGGGGAACAAAGGAACAGCGGCGAGCAGGAGAGGCGTGAGCGGCCGGCCCATCAAGCCTCCCAAGAAGGACTTACCGGATTCCATCCTGCCGACGCCGGTGCGCCGCAGCAAGCTGACGCCGCAGCTGCGCTACTGCAGCAACGTCCTGAAGGAGCTGCTGTCCAAGAAGCACGCTGCGTACGCCTGGCCGTTCTACAAGCCTGTCGACGCCATGTCGCTGGGTCTCCATGACTACCACGACATCATCAAGCAGCCCATGGACCTGAGCACCATCAAGGTACGGCGGTTCATCCTGTGGGCGACTGGTTTTATCAGACAGGAAGTGGATCTGAACCTGTTTGTTTCTGCAGAGGAAGATGGACAGCAGGGAGTACAGAGACGCCCAGATGTTCTCCGCCGACGTCAGACTCATGTTCTCCAACTGCTACAAGTACAACCCTCCAGATCACGACGTGGTCGCCATGGCCAGAAAACTCCAGGTGACAACACTCAGTCTGTTTGCATTAGATATGGATAAAACTAAGTTTATGATATTTTGCAGCAGTAAAGAAAGTGCTGATGCACAATTACACATTGAAAACAGAAGAAATTATGTCTTGCAAATCTGATATTAATCACATAGGAGTTAAAATAACCAAAACTATTACTGTCTTAAATGAGGTAAATGAATTACTGAACAGAAAGGTCTTCTATGTTTTATGAAAATCACTGATTGTTCTACATCTGACATATTGTAGGGACAATGGCTGTAAAACGCATCGATTGATTTTTCTTCTACAGAAGAGGTTAGTCATTAGCAGAAGTTGAACCAGAGATCACAAAAACCAATATTTATACAGTGAAGATTATTAAAAACTATAAATTTATTTAGTACAATATTTTACAGTTTATGTACAAAGTGCATATTTTCGTTACCAAGTTATATACAAAACAAATTTGTAAAGAGAGAAATAAATAAAAAAATAGTTTCAGAACAGTGATGATATAAAGATGCATTTAAATTAAAGGTCAATTTATGAACCAAATGATCTAAATTTCTTCATTTAAAAAAAATTTGAAAATCATTATAATGAAATAATAAAGCATTAAATAATCAGATTTTTTTTAAATGCGTGTGTATTAGAAATATGTCTGAGATGATTAGCTAGTTTTCCCTTTATGCTGATAGGAGGCAGATAATGAGTTTATACTGCTACTTTTCATATCTGATTGTTTTGTTGTTGTTACATAAACTTCATATTTATTGAGTAAATAAAATGAAACATCTGCTTTTGTTTGTAGGTAGATTTGTTTTGAAAATGCATAATTTCCCTCTAACATAACTGAGCTGAAAAATCTGTTTCTTATTATATCGACTGACTGACCGTTTTCTTCCCGTCTTTTAGGATGTGTTTGAGTTCTGCTTCGCTAAGATGCCCGACGAGCCTCCAGCACCTCCCACATCCTCGTCTTCCTCCTCTTCCTCCTCGTCTTCCTCATCTGAGAGCGAGTTCAGCAGCGACAGCGAGGAGAGCGACAGCAGCCTGAGCTCCGACTCCGAGGAGGAGCGGGCCAACCGGCTGGCTGAGCTGCAGGAGCAGGTTGGTTCTGGTCCAGAAGGTTCTGCACCGTTTATACAACCATAACAAAACCTATAAAGGAGATGGATGGGGTTGTTACCATACAAATTAAAATCTGTTCCTGGCCCTGATGTTGAATTGTTTTGTGTTTTCCAGCTGAAGGCTGTACATGAGCAGCTCACCGCTCTCTCTCAGGGTCCCATCGTCAAACCCAAGAAGAAGAAGGAAAAGAAGGACAAGAAAAAGAAGAAGAAAGTAGAAAAACATCGGAGGATGGATGAGGAGATCGTCTCTGTGAAACCGCCCAAAACCCCAAAAGTGTCCAAGACGAAGACGACAAAGAGCAACAAAGGCATCAGCTGTCCTGTCATACCAGCGAAGAAGACACAGAGCAAGAAAAACAACAAGAGCAAGTGAGTACTGCCACCTGGTGGACAGAGTTTAAACTGAATGCTGTATTGTTACAAACCTCCATCTGACTTTCTGCTCCATCAGATCCAAAAAGCCCAACATGATGTTCAGCGTGTCCCAGCCGATGCACGACCCTCTGGTCAGCCATTTTGACTCTGATGAGGAGGAGGACACGGTTCCCATGTCGTACGACGAGAAGCGGCAGCTGAGCCTGGACATCAACAAGCTGCCGGGCGAGAAGCTGGGCCGCGTCGTCTACATCATCCAGTCCAGAGAGCCGTCGCTGAGGGACACCAACCCCGAGGAGATCGAGATCGACTTCGAGACGCTGAAGCCGTCGACGCTCAGAGAGCTGGAGCGATACGTCATGACGTGTCTGAGGAAGAAACCTCGCAAGCCGTACGGTGAGAAGACATTTTGATCTGGCTGCCAATTCTAAGCACTTGAATTTGTCAGAACACATTTAAAGACAAAACGTTTTCAATCGTAAATGTAAAATGTGTTGGGTTTTTTTGTGCAGTTAATGACTGAATATGTTTGTTCAGCAAAAGGTCTTTTTTTTTAGAGTTTGTGTACTCCAGCAAACGATTAATTGATTACTAAATTAGTTGATCGATGGTTTCAGCCCTAATGTTTCTAATATTTCTGGTCTTTGTGCAGCGAGTAAAAAGAACAGCGCTGGAAAGACGCGGGAGGAGCTGGCGATGGAGAAGCAGGTGGAGCTGGAGAGACGACTGATGGACGTCAGCGGTCAGCTCAACTCCGGGAAGAAACCGTCAAAGACCAAAAGTAAGTTAAACTTTATTTATCGTTTTGTGTCTTTGGAGATGACAGAAAAAATTAATAACAATTTTGGAACTATGGCTGGGCATTTATAGTGAGATATTTTATGAGTTTTGTTTTATTGTTGTCTTGATAAATTTCACTTATTGACTGTAAATAAAACAGATAAGAAATATTCTTTTTGCTTCTGTTTGATAAATGTGATTAAATGAAGTTGAATGACATAAATCAAACTTTTTTTAAAGTAAATTACGTTTTGAAGCTTATTTGGAATGAGATTGTTTTTCAAGATCGATATCTGTTTCTGTTGCTATGGTTACTGTGCCAGGCAGTCATAGCAACAGCATTTCCTGAAAAAAACGCAATATATATTTTTTATCATTTTCATCTTATTTTGTCATTATCACAATAATACCACAAAATATTGTGATAAAATTGAGTCCATGTTGCTCACCTTTACTTGGAACAGATCATTTCTTTCTTCTTTGTTAATCTTTGATATTTTTTTCTCCAGATGATAAACCTGCGTCAGACGTTCACGCTCAGCCGTCTCGCCTCAGCGCCAGCAGCTCCTCCTCGGATTCCTCTTCATCCTCCTCCTCTTCCTCATCCTCCGACACAAGTGAATCGGATTCCGGTTGAATCCGAGTCGCTCAGATCGTTTCCAAACAAAAAGGGTCCGGCGGCGGCGCCCTGGTGTCCTCCTCCCCTCCGAGCGGACTGAGATGTAACGGAGGACGGGTCGAGGCCGGCCCACCGGGTCCGGACAGAGATGGGCTGTCCCTGCGCTCGGCTCCGTCCGGCAGCCCTGAACACTTCCCGGCAGATGAATGTGAGCGGAGGAGAGCGACTGGAGCGTCCTGCTGGCTCCGGGCGGAGCGACAGGAAGCTCCATCTCCTGCTGATAAAGATTGATGCATACGATGGAGGGATTAGGGTGCTACAGCCAGAATATCTGAGTTTTCTGGATTATTTTTCCCTTCTTACCATGCTCCATGTCTTTATGCTGTATAGAAAACATGTACAGATGTATAAATATCTATTTTTCTTTTATAAAGAAGCCTTTTATGGAGCTTATTTATTCCCTCATTCTGGGAAAAGATTAAACTGGCGTGATCAGAGCTGTTTAGTTTTTACTTTTTTTTTTTTTTTTTTTTGAGTGACAAGAGGGGAGTTAAGTTTTTGTATGACTGTATGATGTGTGTGTGTGTGTGTGTGTGTGTGAGATCTGGCACCACAAGTGCATCCTTGTGAAGTTCCTCATAGTTTAGAAGCAGACGCTGCACTCGCTCTGCACGCAGAAGCACCTTGGTTCAGTAGAAAACAGACTGCATGCAACAGGAGCTGACGGCTTCGCTGCGTCTCCGTCAGCCGGTCGCTGTACAGAAAACAAAATAAAACGTGTCATAGTTTCAATATTTCTGTTCCCATGTTTGTTTTTCTCCATGTATTACAAGTTCTCTGTAAACATGTTGCTTTTTTATTCTTTGTGACCAATCTGCTAATAAATTGTGAGGACGTGTCTTGTCGACTCACCTGTGCCCAAATAACTTCTGGATCCTTTTCATTTCTTCACTTCAGTTACAAGGACAGATTTAATCAGAGCTCTAACAGGCTTGTTGTCAGTAGAATCTCTAAAATCTCTTCTGTCTTGCAGCTCGACCTTTGACCTTGTTCACTTTGAGTGATAAAATCAGGTGCTGGAAGTCAGGAGGTGTTGATGTAAACATGCATTGTTTATGCCAACAGTTCCACTGAGCATTTTATAATACGTTGCATTTTGGTTTTCTGTTTGGTTTCAGATTGAAATAGTGTCTTAAGTTATTTAGAAGAAATATGGATATTATTGAAAGGGTTTAGTCTTCTGAAATATCCACATTCAGAATAATAAAGGTGTGCATATTTTACAGAATCAAAACCTTGGAGTGTGGTTTTCCTTTATGGTCTAAATTTTTTTTATTTGGCTCTAGTTGTGAGATTTAAAACTCTACATGTCAGTCTTGCTCTGAAGTTTGTCAGAAATTTTAATGCCTCTGCTTGTTTCTTCTGAACGTCTGTAAATAAATAAATACATCATCCTTTCACTGTTTGGATCATTATTTCACATCTACTTCAGATTTCATTTTATCTTAGTACTTAATTAGAAGATTTGTTGCATCTGTCTTTAAAAAGTACATTGAATTTTATAAACTGAAAAATTCTTAGCTTTGACGTCATCTAGTGAATAAATTACAAAACGCAATCAATGTCGGCTGTAATGTTAGTTAAAACTACAATGTGTCTTGATTCACATTATTCTGCAGATTTTTGAATGTTTTTAGTTGTAAGGACAAAGATTAACAACAGACAGAATTTTTTTTTTATTTTGAACAGACATGAGATCTCATGATTTCATGTTCCTCTCATTCTCATTATCTACAAACATTTAAATCTCCACACAAGATAAACTCTTAACCTCTTCTCACATTGATTGACACGTAAGCCTCACATTCTCATCCTTAAATGTACAATTGTTTACATTTTTTAATATCAGCAATAGCATTTTTGGTCTTTGAGACGTCCATCATATGCAAAGTATTTCCAAATAAGCTCATTTTAAACCGTTTTTAAGATGGTTTATATTTGTACTTTGTTTAAGTTCGTCATTTAATCCATTCTATAAATCTATTCCACACACTGATATACAAAAACTCTTTTTGGTTCTTCTAATACATTGTTTTTTTTCATTGAGATTTAACATTAGTTTATATTTGTATTAAAAATAAGACGTTTTGTTTGATTTTTAAAATGTACAGTTGAAATGCAAAATTTCCAGAAACAATAAAAGTTCGCCGCCCTCTTGTGGTCACATAGAGGAATTGCATCATTTCAGATCAGGCGTCCAAAATGAATTTTTGGGGATATAACTAGAAAATCAACCGAAACTGGTCGAGTTTAAACATTTCTACAGCTGGTCACAGAAAATAAAATAAAACAATATAAAATACCAATCAACAAAGAAGTAACAGAGGATAACAACAAATACTACATAATAGCGATCATTTCTAGGGTAATGTAACCAGTTTATGCTGGTTTCTGGTAACAAACAAATAAAAAAATATTTTACTACTTTATTTTAATTGGATGCATATGTCTTGATTTATTGCCGTTAAAGTTAACTATAACGTGATTTTAAACATTTAATTGCGTAAAGATGGCTCAGTTTTTGGTGTTTATCAAACATTCATAGCGGATCTCTTCTTGTTCAGTGTGCTAACCTCATCTGTTTGAATTGGTAACCACATTTTCAACAAACATTTTCCTTTGAGAATTTCATGGATTAGGATCTTTGCTGCCCTGTTGTGATCACAGCGAGGCATAAAACTAGTAGTCTTACTTCCTGTTTGCTGCTTCAAAATAAAAGACTGATGAGGGTGACGTCGGTCAACGGTATTTCCGTTATTAAAATGCTAGCAAGCGAATATTTCACATTAGATTTGTGTTTACACTCTATGATGCGTTTTTAAAAATGAAGAGGGTCTAAGAAACCAATACACATACAATTTTTGAAAAATTTGATTTAAATAAATCAAAATTCATTTATAAATATTTTTTTATTTCTAAAATAATTTCACTGATAATATAGATATTATCAGTGAAATATCTTTTCTATTAACTGAAAGTAAAAACTTGATTGTTTATTTAGCATTTAAAAGCTTATTGTGGCCTTATATGTTGCATTGTGTTTCTGTGTTTGATTTGATGTAAAGCACTTTAAAATGCCTTGCTGCTGAAATGTGCTATACAAATAAGATTTGATTTAATTTGATTTGATTTTTATACAAAAAGATGTCAAAATAAAAATAGAATAAACGTTACAACCTCTGACGGGTATTTGTCCCCCTCTGACGGTCAAACAGAAAACTACAATAACAGAAAACCATCATGGCGGCGCCCATGAGGCTCATATCAAGGTTGACTCTGGTCACTGGTTAGTCGACATTTAATCTACATTTAGAAACTCCGCTCCTATATTAAATACTCAAGCATATTCCGGATTGTTTTATGTAATTCCTTAAATAAAAATGTTGCGCATATTTTAATATTTTAGCATCTGCTAAAGCCAAACACGAACTCCGAACTCGGTGAAAGTTTGGAGCACTGAAAGGATTTTGAAGCGATTAAAAACACATTAGATGCCGTCTGTGATTTCAGTTTAAATAAAATTTTATTTTACTGTACAAAATGTAGGGATGATTACAATTTAGAGATTTGAACATACATAAAAAAACTAATTTAGTCTTAAGTTGAAGTTGGATATTTAGTGCTATTTTAAGCAATGATCGCTCGTTTTTTGCTTGAGTACAAATAACTCAATTGGTGACGTAATCAGCTCTGAAGTAAATTAAACTTCATTTTGTGTCCTTTTGTTTTCGCTTTTCTTTTTCCAGTTTGCAGAAAATGGAAAGTGAAAATAAAAAAATGATTCATAAAAAAAGTTGCTGAATGTGGATTTAAATAGCAGAATATAATCTTCTTATTCGGTCAAAAGGGACCTTAACTTTTAGCCCAGTTTAATGTGTATCTCAAAAAAAAATATTAATTGAATTTCTAAAACTTTTGTGGATTCAAAAACATGCTCCAAACAGAATTAAAAATAAAAACAGCACTATGATAAGTGAATATAACTGATGCACATTAGATAGCATTATTCTCATTTTCTGTTTGTGTTGGGTTCAAAGAGGAGGATTGTGCAGTTTGACCCTAAAAGTAGGAATGATGTGACACTGAGAGCAGAATCTGTTAACTAAATCTTCTCCCTCATCTCTCTCAGCTCCTGTGTTCTGGTTTTCATCCGTCTGCTCTGCTCAGGTTCCTCCATGACCTTCTGCTCCTCTGTTCCCAGGTGGAGGCAGCGGGATCGGCCGCGCCGTGTCTCAGCGTCTGGCCTCTGAAGGCGCCTCAGTGGTGGTCGCTGACATCAAGGAGGATTCAGCCAATGAGACGGTGGGATATCTGCAGAGTGACCTCAAAGGTCAGAGTCACATGGCGGCTGCAGTGGACGTGTCGTCAAAGGAGAGCGTGACGAAGCTGCTGACGAGGATCCAGGTGTGAGGATCAGATGGAGCTCTGACTATGGAGCACCATTAGTGACAAAGTTTGAGATTTTCTATATTATCAAGATAGTTTCTAATGTTTTCACTTTTTTGTTACTCGTAAAAGTTTCAGTGTATTAAAATTTCCATGCTAGACTTGAACAAAAGAAAGCACTTTTAATATATTTATTTTATTCTTTAACAAAAAGCTAATGAAACCAACCTGGATCTATGTGTAAAAGTAATTGCTCCCTTACTAAATTATTCTGAAGAAAGTCAAGAACAAATTAATATAAAACTCAGTGACATAAATGTTTTTTTATTTTCTGATTCATAGAAAACATGGAGCAGTTGTGAGCTTTGTAGAACCATTCATGTGTGAGTCTAAATATTCTGGGTTAATTAAGTCAGATCTCTCAAAGAAAACCTGGTTTTGTTAATCCTGCTTCATAATGCTGGTCCTTGGTTCCTGTTTTGTGTGTTTTCATCTCTCTCGTTTTTAAATAATCCGTCTTTCTTTCTGCAGACTCGTTACTTCCAGCCTCCCTCAGTGTGTGTGAACTCTGCAGGCATCACTCAGGACGACTTCCTGCTCAACCTGGAGGAGGAGAAGTTTGACAGAGTCATCCAGGTCAACCTGAAGGTAAAACACCTGTCAGATCACAAACTAAATGATAACAGACATAAAAAACATCTTTGGATGATTTTAACAATCTGATAAAATAAGGTAAAGTTTCCTCAGATGTTTACACTTAATGAACAATAAATCTGTATAATTTATTTCAAAAGTTAAAAAATGTAGAGACTAAACTGCTACAAAAACATCAATTAGTTTATGTCAGGTTATTGAATATATATTGAATGACTGATCAGATTAAATATATTTCTGTATTTTCCCTCTCCAGGGTTCGTTCTTGGTGACCCAGGCTGTGGCTCAGGCTCTGGTTGCCTGTGGATCTCCTAAAGGATCCATCATTACTCTGGGCAGCATCGTAGGAAAAGTCAGACACCATCTTTTCTTTTTAGTTTTTTTTTTTAGTTTTAAGCATCTAAATAAAGACATAAAAACTAGACCAAAATCTGAGCTCTGATTTAAAATGTGATTTTCTGATGTGTGCAGGTGGGAAACCTGGGCCAGGCGAACTACGCTGCCTCTAAAGCCGGAGTCGAAGGTTTAACCAGGACGGCTGCTAAAGAGCTGAGCCGGTCAGAGGAGCTGCTGCTGCTGCAGGAACAACCAGAGATAAAAACTCTGAACTGTTTTATCTCCTCCAGGTTTGGGATTCGTTGTAACTGCGTGCTGCCTGGTTTCATAACCACTCCCATGACCGACGAAGTTCCAGAGAAGGTCCTAGTCAAGGTAAAGCACAGACACTTACAGACATTTCTAAAATAGAAAATATGAGTTTCAGCTGATATGACTGAATTATAATCCTACTAATACATTTTACACATTATTGCACATAAATTTATTTATTCACTGTGTTGATTTCTTTGAATAATTATCAGTTGAATACTGACTTCTAACATGATAAATTTCACGTCTCTGGCCCCGTTGTAAATATATTTACTAACAACTTGTGTCTCATTGACTCCTCTAGACTGTTCCAGGTTTCATTTATTCATATTTCATTATTTTTTTCCTGCAGTAAAACTAATTAAAATTATAAGTCCACTCTGAGAAACTCCCCTACTTCTATAAAATGATATTTTTTTGTTATTTTGTGTTTCAGATGAAGTCCCTGGTGCCTCTGGGTAGAATGGGTGAACCTGCAGGTTGGTTCAGATGCTTCATATCACTGCATATCTTTAATCTGCAGGATTTATTCCAAGTGTCTGGTTTCTTCCTGCAAGTTTTAACCACTGACATGTTAAAATGTGACGGTTTTGGATGAAGCTTTGAGGCAGAATCTGTTGTTGCTTGTTTTGTCCTCCAGAGGTCGCTGATGTTTGTGCCTTTCTGGCTTCAGATGATTCTCGTTACATCACAGGAGCCAGCATCGAGGTCACAGGTAGGCAAGGTTAACTTCTCTACAGGATTTAAAATAAATCAAAACATCTCACTTTGAACAGACGGGAGGTAAAATGTGTGTTTTTCTTTTGTAGGTGGACTTTTCATGGGTTAAAACACAACAACCTGTTCATGAATCCCGAAGAGAAGATGCTTCCTCCCTAAAATAGTTAATTAATGTAGTAATTATTTAAATGTGACTTTATAGGACAATATTTGTAATTATGAAGCTACTTTTGTATCAATAAACATCCGAATGCCATGTTGAAGCATTTCTTCATTAAAGATTTTATTTAAAACCTGATATAGTCAGGAATTGTTTTTTGTTTTTTGTTTCCTGTTTTTGGGCACAACTAGGATTCAAACTCCACATCTGTATCCATCATTGATGTTCCAGATGTTTATCATAAAATGCACATTAACCTTATCAACCAGCAGCTCCCAGTTTCTGTATTCTCTCAGGTCTGATGTCGTTCTTCCAGCAGCTGAAACTGAGATCTCTTCACCTTCACATGTTGCAGGTGAGCCGTTAAAACGGCTTTACTTTCTGATCTGTTCAAAACAAATTTTCAAAATTTAACATGTTGCTTCTGAACACAATAAGCTGACGGTTTGTTGTTTTCACTCCAACATATAAGGATTTAGAAATAAAACAGAATCTCAAAGGTCACAAAGTAGTTTTACTTCTTCAGCGTCAGTAAAGTGATTTAAATTTGCGGTTTTTATGCATTTGTTTTTCAAATGTTCACAAATGTGTCATTTTGATACATACAAAGATATTTCTTTATTACATTCAAGGGTTTTAATAGTTTCATTTTGTTTCCTTAATGTGTCACTAAATAATTTAGATAATATTGTTTAATCATTTTAATTTGTTTTAAATTTTTGAATAGTTCAGAAAAGCAGAAGCTTGGGATGACCACTAGATGGTGCTGTTGCACCGTAACCTTCAGCTTTAACTTGGTGAAATCAAAGAAGTCAATTATTATGCAAAACAAATCAATATAAATAAAGTTAGAAATCTCATGTTTTTAAACTAAATCATCGCTCTATACCTTTTATCAATAAGTAAGTTTAGGGCCATGGAAAAGGAACCAGTTCAAACGTTACTGAACACTAAGTCAAAACTTCTTGAAAAATTTATCTTGATTATCTTGATCAATTTGTCTCCATGTTTCCTGCTGGTCTTATATAACAGTTTTGCTGCTTCTTCACTTTGTGCTTTTTCTGGTCTTATTCTGCACAGTGGTGCTTAAAGAAGAAAAAAAGATAATTATGTTTAATGTAATTTTCATACATTCAGCTGATGAAATTGGAACAAATTGTTTTTGGGAGAGTTTTTTATTTTTATCAGATAAAGTTCTGGATTGTAACACTAAAAACCAGCCAGAACAATTTAGAAAAAATCCTTCTTAATTCTGTAAGCTCAGGTAAAAACTTAAAAAATATTCATCTGCAAGAAAAATATCAAGAAATTATTAAATTCCACCTGCTGGTCATTTGCAGCAACCGCAGCTGCCACTATAAGAGCGTTAGTTGAAAGAAAAACGAAGACTCAAACATCTCCTTTTAAAAAGATTATATATTAACCAAACCAACTTTAAAAAAATTACTTACAGACATTATAAAATAAAACTTTTCAGCACCATATTTTTTTTTGTCTTCAACACAACAAAAACAAATATTTGAGGTCGTTCTCAAAGGAGAAGGACAGATTGTTTTGGTTTCATCTTTTGGCCGTCACTCCTCGCTTTACTGCTATATTTAAAACAAAACAAAAAACAAACAAACCAAACCAGAACTCCAGTCAGAAATCACCCCATAATTTTAGAAATCACTTTTCACTCCATCATGGCTGACAAATGTTTATCCACTCCCATCACCGCCTCCCTCTCCCTCCCTGTGGTCTCATGCAGAAATTGATTGTTTTTAGTCTTTTTTTTATTGCAGGAGCTGCAGGAATGGACTCTGTAAACTTTATTGCTAGCAAGGAAACAGGAATGTGACAGAACTGGAGAGTCACCATTTAATCAATATAGTGGAAGCAACATTTAAAGGCACAGTACAGCTGATAAAAACATTATAAAAGGGATATTACAATAAGTCGCGGCCACAGATTCTTTGGTTGTACAACAGATGTTTGTTCAGGGTTTGGACAGAAGCTCCGGCTGACTGAGATCATAACATGCAAATCAATCGCTTCAGTTGAGCCGCTTTAAAATAAATACAACTGAAACACACATCTGTCTGAAATAATAGTTCTTATTTTATTCTCAAAGCACCCTGTTTTAAATAAATACAATAAAATATTGCTATTTCTGTACAAATGTACTGTAATGCACATTTCCCTCCTAAAACGCTTTGTGAAATAGAAAAGAGACTAAAAATGGAGTTTTGTATAATTAGCACCTTGATACACAGTTTAATTCAGTAAATCTTTCCTACAAATGAAAAGGGAGCGTTTACGTACAGACAGTCACTGCACATGCATGCTGAGGCCATTTTGGATTGTTTTCTTTACAAAGGCACCAGAAATATTCATGTTCAGCACAGCTTATAAAAATGGCTTTAACGTCACTGATGGAGGCATCAGCTGTTATTTTATGTCAGCAGCAGTTTGTCCAACGAACAAAAATGCTGAGTTTAAAAGCACCTTCAGACAGATTTTAATAATCATTTAAGCAGGGAATCATGTTAGGCAACAAAAGGTAAAACCTCAGGGTGTCGATGATGTTTTACAGAGCAGAAAGTTCACGTTACAGAAGCTCAGGATGAAGATAATAAAGAATCAGATAAGTAAGACCCTGCAGAGATCATGTGGTGAGGCCCCTGTTTTTATCTGGTGACATCAACTCTTTGGTTCCTCCTGATGTGAAGCAGGATGAGTTTACATGTAAGCAACATGATTAACACGAAGAAACAAAACCAGTTACCACCCAGAAATAACCCAAAGTTTAGATGTGCAACGATGTTTGTTTCTGGTTCAAATCTGAGTTTTGTTTCCACTGTTTCAGCCTGAATTCAGATTTTATTCATGAGGTAAAACAAGGCACTTCAAAAACGTCAATAACTTTTATTCAAGTTGTTGTATAACAGTAAAGCTGCAAACCAAAGTAAATAAAATATTTTATAGGAAGATAGGTGCTACTTTTCAGTTTTTTAAAGTGACTGTTAATCATGTTGCTTTGCACGATAAACCTGGAGATGAAGTTTGCATGTGACTCTTTTCAGAAGGAGGTGGGGGAGGTAGAGCAGGAGATCTGGGTGGAGGGAGGAGGAAGTGGGATGGGGGAGGAATGAGGTGGGACTGGAGACCAGGGAGCTGCAGGCGTCGTGCCGCCGACTCCATCTTCCATCTCAGGCCGGATCCTTCCTGTTGCTCGTGAAAATAACGTTTTATTCCAAGGAATGTTCTCTCCTGGTTTTTTCCTCCTTCTATGCCGTCACGCTCCCAGTCGTCGTTCTCCTCTTCACAAGTTTAATTTCACTTCTCTTGTGTTTTTAAGTCCGTTAGCCGCTGGGGAAATGTTTCCCGAGGCGCATAAGTGAGAGTGAGTGTGTGTTTCTGTGTGGGTTTTATGTATTTAATGTCATTTACAAGTTAATTTACAAATTACTGGGCATGTATGTTGATCACGTGTGCATGTTTAAGTGCGTGTGTGTGTGTGGGAGTGTTGGTGTGTGTTCTGCGTGGTGTGTGTTTGTGTGTTTAGCCCTGGAAACAGACAGGTCCCAGTTCAAAGCCAAACTGCTGGTTGCTCTCCCCAAAGTCTGTCACCTTGATGTCCAGCAGAGGGAGATGCTCCAGCTGCGGCGTGTTGATCTCCAGGACTGTCCTGTCAAAGCCTTTACGATACTGCAGGAGAGAACAAGTCCAACTTTAAACATTTTATCAGCTTGGATGAGTTTAACTTGTTAATGCTGCATGTCTGAGCTGATCCACATAAAGGAGAATAAAGAAGAATGTTGTCTGCAACTAATGATTATTTTAGTAATTGATTATTTTATTCACATAAAAACATTACCACAATGTACACGTTTTGCATTTAAGCACTTCATCTTATTTTATCCACTATTAAGAATACTTTAAAAATGCAAATAAATGAATAAATAAGTAATTTTTTTAGAAAAGAACATTTTATTTCCTAAAATGCAATAAAAACTTTTCTTTTAGTGAACATTTGATCATTTGTAGCAAAGGATGAATCTGCAGCTAAAACAGTTTTCTGCTTTACTTAACATTGATCTGATCTGGTGATTAATTTTGGATCAACTGATTAATAATTGGATGCAAAGAGTGAAAAAATAGCAGTTCTGGGTGGAAACGATTTACAGACAAAGAAGATTTTTTATGTTCTAAGTGTTTTTGCTTAATTGCTGCTCTGACTATACTGTTATTTAGTCAGATTGCATGTTTTAGAGTTAATATGCTGTATATTCCACTTAATGATTAATCAATTACTAAATAAGTTGACAACTATTTTAATAATCAACTTATCACGATTAATCTGATTAATTGTTTCAGCTCTTGTCTGAACACTCCTCCAGATGGAGGTTAGTTAGGTTGCTGAATGTTTCTGTAATTTGGTTCTGTTTTATGGACCGTTTCATCATTTTCTCCCCATTTGGACCAGAATCAGCGCTGGACTCACAGAGCAGCCGTCGATCAGCGCTTTGATGTAAGGGTTGTTCTCGTAGCTCAGCTCCTCGTCGTTGGCGCCTCTGAAGTGCAGCGCCCTCTTGTGGTTGTTCTTGGCACTTCGGTCGGCCCAGGCCACTGAGCGGTGGCAGTGGTATGTTAGGTTCTGACGGGCCTGGACGCTCAGGAGACGCAGGAAGCCCAGCTGGACCACAGCTATGGGCGCACCGTTGGAGTCCACGTAGGAGAACTGAGCGGATGAAGAGAGAGAAGAGAAATGCTGAAACTGAGTTCAGTCATGTGGAGAAAATAAATAAAAAGTTAAAAACTTTATGGTTTACTAACCTTACTGCCAGAGGCAAACTGACTGTACCAAGAGCCTGGAGTCTCTCTGGCCCAGGTGTTCATCTTTACCTGCAGTCAGAAACGAAAGGCGGAGCATTAATTTAATAAGTCTAGTTTGAGGTTTTCATGGCAACCTGGTAAGAGAAAACAAGAGTTTGACACCCAGTTTCTCAAAACTTTAAGTAAACATAGTAGAGCTATCAATGTTAAAAAGTTCAAAGTGCTGATATTACATGATGCAGATTAATCGCGTTGCCTAAAATAAGTTTAAATCCGTTATGGTGGAGATTTTGAAAGTTTTTTCCAACTGGAAATATAATCTGATTACTAACTTTGCACCTGTGAGATCTGAGATTCAAAATAAAGTTTTTGTAATGTTTCTAGACTGACCGTGTCGATGCCTTTTCTGGGGTGCAGACACGTTTCTCCACTAGTGAAATTACAGAAGACCTTGAAGGAATCTCTGGAGCAGCCCTGGTTGGGATCAATCCAGTATTCTCCTGCAGAAGGAACAGAAAATTACAGATAAATATGTTTATTCTTTACTTTTATTCAATAATATTATATTAAGTGTCAAAGTTTACAGATTAAATTGACTTTATAAATTAGTAATTTAAAATTTTGAGGAATAGCATCAAACATGACTCAGATCTGCTGGAAAATGAGGCTGCAGGTGAATATTTGGACTTTGTTCTGTACCATCCTTGAGTTCTGGCTGGCTGAGGTGGAGGTCCTGGCAGGTGCGGGCCGGGCTGTCCTGTGTGCCAACAGGGAAGCGCATCGTCTCGATCTCGCGCCACAGTGAATTCAGAGAGCCGAAGATCTCCTCCATGCCCTCGCTGCCCATCAGGAACTCTGCGCCGGCCGTGTCCGACGCCGGCATCTCCGGGTCGAACTCCGGCAGCAGCTGACTGGCATCAATGGAGCGTTTGGACTTGGGACTCCTCTGGATGGGGATCGGCTGAATGACGTCGCCTGGTGGACCCTGGATTAAGATTTACACTTTAATCCACAAACTGACCAGGAAACAGTTGATTTTCATGTTAAAATGTTTTTGAAGTTTATTAAACAGAACAGGAAGTAAAACTCACAGGCTCTCCAGGAGGTCCCTGTACTCCCTTTTCTCCTTTTGGACCAGATCCTCCCTGAAGGTTGTCGGAATCAGAATTATTCTCGATGTATTCACATTTATTTATTTAGATTATTATTTAAAAAATATTTATAACTTACTGTTGCACCCTTTGCTCCTTTGACACCTTGGGGTCCCTGAAAATGGCAAAAATCTTAATTTTTATTAAAAGTGACACACAATCTAAATGATGCCGTGTTAAAACTCACAGGAAGACCAGGAGGACCAGCTGGGCCGAGAGGTCCGGTGCCTCCAGCCATACCCTGTCATTACACAGAATGTGTCTAAAATTATTAAAGGTTTTTTATTTATTTTCATTATGTGTAGATATTAAACCTACCGGCTCTCCTTTGGGTCCAGTGGACCCCTGCGGCCCAGACAGACCTCGGTCTCCCTTCTCTCCCTGCTCGCCTGGAGGTCCAATCAGACCAATGAGACCCTGGTGGCCCTTCTCTCCCTTCGCTCCGGGTTCTCCACGCAGACCAGGCAGACCCGGAGGTCCCTGCAGGAGAAACAAAGATCAGATGACAAAATGAAGGAGAGATGGAGGATTGGAGAAGATACCAGAGGGAACGAGCTTTACTGCTAAACAGAGCAAAACATGGAAGGGTATTTCCACAAGCGGCGTTTCCGTTGCGCAAATTGGAATTACAAAAAAAAAGTTGCTTATTGGAAACAAACCAGTTTAAAAAAAATGGATAAAAAGTTTTTGTGATGGACTACAGTGGTTTTTTGGAAGTATTGAAATTTGTGTTTTTTGCAAAACTGCAATAAAAACACTTTGTATCACACAAGTCATGTGATCAACAACAGGATGTTACTACTGCTGGAAATGATGAAGGAGTCAACAGGAAGTGGTTTTAGTTGCGTTTCTTATTTAATGAAAACACCACAATTGTAAGATTGTGTTTTTTTGACATTAGCAGGTTATTAACAACGTTTTGCAGACATTTGTAATAGAAAGGCAGCTGTTGTCGTACCATCGGTCCAGGCGGTCCTTTCTGTCCAGCAGCTCCTGGAGCTCCTTGCTCTCCCTGAAACACAAACACATTCAGCGACGACCCCAAATAGTCTTTAAAATGTTGCATCGTTGCTGCATTTCCAGATATAAAACAATAAAAATAAAAAGAACTGACCACTGATCCTGGCAGACCTCTCAGACCTTCTGTTCCTGGTTTTCCTGGTTGACCCTGAGGACCAACAGGTCCAGTTTTTCCAGGAGGTCCAACGGCACCGGGGTCTCCCTGTGAACAATAATAATTATTGTCAACATTTTGCTGAGTTACTCCATAACTCATAGATAGGAGGTTAGACATGATGGTTTCCTTAAAAGTGTGACCCAGAGTGGAGATTATTGCATGACTGACATCAGAGGAAGGCAAACATCTAATTTAATGATAAAGTTCATTATTTCTCTGGTGTGATGAAGAACAGAGACATAATCAAAGTCTGAATTTGTTTATTTTCCTGTTTGTTTTGTCCCAAGTAGAACCAAATATTTGTGGATTATCTAGAATTGTAAATGGCCGTAAAGTCAAGCAGTGATCATGTTTAAACTGAGACGTCATGATGACCATCTGGAAAACACACTCACTTTGGTTCCTTTCTCTCCTTGTCGTCCTTCTGCTCCTCTTGTTCCAGCAGGACCCTGACAGGTAAAACACAAAGAAATAAAACAAAATGTTTCATCTTTTAACATTAAGAGATTTTTCTATAAACTCTTCATCAAACGCAGAGTAGAGATAAATTTTAGCTGCTTGTTTGCAGCCCTTATCGATCAGCTCATCAGCAGCAGTGAACCGTAAAACGTTGAAGATGTTCTTACCCTCTTTCCTGGCGGACCAGGAGGTCCATTCTCTCCAGGAGGTCCCGGGGAACCCTGTGACAGAGAAACAAAACAATAACATTCAGAAACGAAAAGATTAAAATGTTTCATCCTAAAATCTGAACTGTTTCATATTTTTACTGACCGACTCTCCCTGTTCACCGTCCTCTCCTCGCTCACCTTTGGCCCCATCTTGACCCTGAAAACAAAGTCAGAAACAGATTTTATGCTATTTTAGGAAAACATTAAAATGTTTCCTAAATTGCTCTATACTGGCTTATTAAAGCCAGTATAGAGCAGTGGTACTAAACTGGGTCTATAAAGAAGATTTGAAATAAAAAGAAAAGATGCATTAAGAATCCTAAAAGACACTCACTCTGGGTCCGACCTCACCAGGGGGTCCGGGGTCACCAGGGAAACCAACAGGACCCTGAAATTAGTTGGAAAAACAAATGACAGTTTAAGATTAGAATGTTTTAATTTATTCACCTGTGTGTGTGTGTCTCATTGTGTGTGTCCTACTGGGTTTCCTTTGGGTCCGTCGTCTCCGGGTCGTCCTCTTCCTCCTGCAGGTCCAGCAGTTCCAGGTTGTCCAGCCTCTCCTTTTTCTCCACGCTCTCCACGAGGCCCCTGTCAACGACAACACAACTCTTCATTAACATGCAGACACGGCTGACCAATCAGAGACAACAGTGACTGTTGATTAACACACCAAGGGCCTGATATTAAAGGGGCAGAATTATGTATTTTCCAGGCACAAGCAAGTAAATATGTTACCTTTAGCTCTTATAAAAATGCTAAATTTGACGTTATAATTTAACATTTTGAAATTGAGCTTCTCTTTAAAAACTCCTTCTCTTTCTGAAACTCTTCCTTCAGAAAGTCAGAACAACACGGCTCCTCTATTAACCTCAACAACCTTTTTATCAGTGCTGCACTGAGGAGTCGCTCCTATAATGAGCTCAGTAGAGATGCAACCCAACAGGGATTTGCTAATTGCTGCTGGCTAGTCTGAAGGAGCTGAGGACAGAGTTGTGGAGGAGGGCTGATCTGTAAGGTGGAAACTCTGAAGCTTGGAAACTGGAGCTCCAAGGAGGAGCGGCGCCTTCTGTTGTATCTATGCCTCCTGCTCACCACAGAGACCACAGACATTTTTGCATCACTATTTGTCTATGCTGCACATAGACACAAAAACATCACTCAATCGGATTCTGGTTTAATAAATCACATTGCAGTCAACACATTTGCAAATCCTCCTCCCAGTTTTTTCAAATGTCAAATGATCAGTATATGTCCTGCTCATTTTACTGATGTAATCTTGGTTGCACCTGCTTTGTATATCAGCGTTGCACGTCCCATCAAGTTTGCACCTGTTTCTAAACACCCAAACTTTTTAAAGATCTAGTTGGATGCAGGTTCTCACCTTCTTTCCAGGCTCTCCTCCAACACCAGGAGGTCCAGCTTCACCAGGTTCTCCCTGCAGAGAAAAAAATAGAACATTTTAAAACTGTTGCTTTATTAAAATCATTATTTTTTTCCAAAAACACTGGACCTTCTCTCCAAGAGGTCCAGGATTGCCTAAACCACCAGGAGGACCTTGAGGACCCTGAAACACAAAGAAAAATGTATTTAATTAGACAAAGGTAACCTTATAAAGACACATTTACATCCTAATAACCGTCATGTTTGACTAGTAACAGAAGAAACTAAAATATATTTTTGTTTTACTCAACAAACTGACAGTAAATCATTATATGAACATTTACTTTATGAAAAGTAAAAAAGTTTTTTTTATAAATCTCCAGCAGCCTGAGCTGGTTCATGTAGCTGGAACTAAACCCAAAGCTGTTTGTTCTTTTACTTGTTTTACTTTAGTTTTAAACGTTTGTACGTTTGTAGCAACAAAAAGAAAAGTTCTGGAGACTCACGTCGGCTCCGTTGGGACCAGCAGGGCCGCGAGGTCCAGGAGGTCCTGGAGGCCCCTGGAGACAGGAAGAGGCTTTTGTTTTTATTTTTGATTATGATTTTATTTTAAAGAAGAAGTCACATCACATGTTTTTTTTAACATAATTAGTATTTTGTGAAACTCACCAGAGGTCCAACATCGCCAGTTTCTCCCTTCTCACCCGGTGGCCCAGGAAGTCCCTGCAGAACAGAACATGATGTTAAATAAAAACTCTTCAGCCAAGAAACTCAACGGAAAAACTTCAGAAACAAAGAAATGCAGCTTGGATAGTTTCTGAAAAATCTTATATTCTGGGAGAAGGAGCCAAGAAAATCATCCTTTTAGTTTTGTTTCTACCTGCAGTCCGATTGGTCCTGGAGCTCCTGGAAATCCTCGAGTCCCATCATCACCTTTAGTGCCAAACGGCCCCTGCTGGCCCCTGGGGCCCAGTTCCCCATCTGCACCCTGCAGCACAAATAAAGACGTGGAGATAAGAACATGTTCAACCAACAATCAAATCCAGAAACATCATGTTTAAAAAATCTGGAATAAATAAATGAAACTTTGAACTCACAGCAGGACCAGGCTGACCGACTGGACCCATTGGACCAGGTGGGCCAGGAGGACCCTGACAAACAACAACATAGAAAAATGAAATAAAGAGAGACATGAAACATTTCACTGTGACCATTACCACTAAAATTAAATATGAAAGTTTTATTGTTTTTACTCACATGCTCTCCTTTTCCTCCCTTGGCTCCTTTCTGACCGTGTTCTCCAACCTCACCCTGAAACAAAAGCACATTATTTTATTTCATTATAGGAAACAAAAGCCCAATATCTGACTCACACCTTTAGAATTTAATCTATTTTATTTTTCTAGAGTTGTATTTATAATTCTGTTTCAACTAATTTCTTTAGAACATGCAGGTTTCTCTAATTATCCAGATTAGCATGTCTAAAGAATTTGTTAAATGTTGTCACTCTGCATAAAGCCTGATATAAATTTAATCATCAGTTACCAGTATAAACCAATCCCAGAACTTAGTAAGCATGTGTAGGAAGGCCAATCTTTAATAAAATGAATTTTGAGTTTCGGACCTTATCACCATCCTCTCCAGGTACTCCAGGTGATCCAGCAGGACCTGGCAGACCCACCGGTCCTTGAACTCCGTCTCGACCCGCTGGACCAATAGGTCCTTTTTCTCCCTTAACAGAAGTTAAGATAAAAAAACAATAAGTTTGGGTCAGTTTTCCTACAGCTGCACAATGTTTTAGGAATTAGATTAGTTATTATTCCCACTGTCAACTCCAGATACAAAAACGTCTAGACCACTCACTGGGACTCCTTTCTCTCCAGCTGGTCCAGGAGGCCCCTGAGGACCGGGTCGGCCCGGAGGCCCCACAGGTCCGGCAGTTCCAGCTGGGCCCCTCTCACCAGGAGAACCCTAGAAAAGTTCAAGAAACAGATTAAATCACAGTAGATGCTTCCTAAACGAGAGCTGCAATGTTTAGATGCATTAAAAAATTCAAACACTGAAAAAGATTTATGCCAAAATTAAACTTAAAACTTAAATAGGAAATAGGAGTTTATATTTTTTAAATATTGATATAAACATCTGAGATGGTTAAAGAACATACAGCAGGTCCAGGAGGCCCAGCAGGTCCTTCTCCTCCTTTCAGTCCTCCTCCACCCTGGAAATAAACATCAGGAGGAACAAATCAGTTTTTCACTACACACTTTCTGTAAAAAGGAAATCTCATTTCTGATAATGAGATTATTTTAATAAGAACTGATCCTCTTGAAACCAGCTTTGGCTCAGATTCAACTTTGCATTTTCTCACTAAGTGAACCCTGTTTGAAAACAGCAGCAGCTAAACTTCAACACTTAACTTTGTACAACTTACAATAAATTAGCTATTAAAACAGATTTTTCTGCATTGCAACCTTTTAAAACCATCAATGCATCTCCTCAGGTGTAGCAGGGAGGTTTGGGCAAAAAGCAGCATTTCATTAATAAACTGATTAGTAGAGCTGCACAATTTAAAAAACCCAACATTATTCCAGAATATTGTGATGATGATTAAACTGCGACCCGAACCTGGACATGCAGAGGACAATAGATGGATGAATGGATAGATTAAGACTAATTTATATTCTGCAAACTCTTTTCTTTCTTTTACATCCCTTCATTTCCTGTGAGCTTTAGCATCACAACAACATAAAGCATTAACATGTTGTGGCTGTCTGGGGTAGTTAGAGTCCATCCAACTGGACAAATGCAGATTTTAATGCAAGAATCATGAGTAGGAATGTAAAATCCTCCCAAAACTAGCATCCAATTAGTTAATAGAGATTTCAATATTACAGTCATTGACATTTAGATATTGACTGTGAGTTGATATATAGTACTGCAGAATGATAAATACTTTTGCACATACTTTTTGCAAAAATGAGAAACAATAACGTGCTGTACGTGTTCACATTGAGATATGTTGCATATCTGCCATGTCTAATTCAATTTAAAATGAGAATTAAGATTCAGTAACGGCTCAGGCTCAACTAAAAGACACAGAGTGAGTGACTGAGACCACAAACCCATTTGGAAAACAGGCAGCCGGTGGGTTTGAGCTGCGTATGTTTTGTTGTCTGCATGTGGCTGCATATGGAGACTGTGCCCCAGTTCTTGTTTTACTAGTGGTGCATTTCATACATATTTAATTAGATACTTGATGATCTTTTAAAAATTTGGCAACACCTGTTTTCTGTATTTCTATTGATTGTACTTACAGGGGTTCCAGGAAGTCCTCTCTCTCCGGGGAAACCTCTCAGACCTGGGGGCCCGTCTTTTCCAGGACCTCCTGGGGGCCCGGGGTCGCCCTTAGTGCCCTCTTTCCCTGACTGACCAGGGAGCCCCTGCTCTCCAGGTGGACCAGGGGGGCCAGGGTGGCCCCGCTCACCCATGGGGCCAGTTTCTCCTGACGGACCCTAAAAGGTCGGGGGTGGAAAGAACAGAAGGAGAAAATTATTAAAGAAAATGAAATTACAACAAAAAACAGAGATAAAAGTTCAACAAGATGAAACTTCAGCTCACCTGAGGTCCAACAACTCCAGGCGGTCCGGGTGGACCCATTTTACCTTGGAAACCCTGCAGAAGAGAAACTGAATGAACAGATAATCTGTGCTGCTGGTTTAGATTCCAATAAAATAGGATCTCTAAACAATGTTTGTTAAGACACACAATTAAGATTAATTGAAGCAAACTCAAGATTATTGGTTTAATCCAAAACTTCCTCAAATTCTATTTAATTCAAATTGTTTATAAAGAATAAAATCATTGCAAATGATTTAACACCTGCAAATAAACTGAGAACTTTGCTCTGTTTATGTATGTTTATGTACAAACATTCAGAGTTTCTAACAGTGAGAAGATCCTCAAATGTCACTTCACACATCTGGAAATGTTTTATGACAAATATATAAAACTAACCATTTCATATAAAACATTCTCCTCTCTTACAGGATGTCCAGGCAGTCCATCTTTTCCTGGTGGTCCCTGTAATGTTATTATTAATAATAAGTAATAAAATAATTAACATCACTAGAAGCTACAAAACCATTTCATTAAAACATTTTCTTACAGGAGGTCCTTTGGGGCAAGCCTTGCTCCCTGAGGTCCAGGCAAGCCCTGGTGGGAACACAGAATATGAAAATCGTTAAGAAAAGATATGATGACAATGGCTGAATGTCTTCTACAGGTTTGTGTTGGCAGATAACAATCAGAGGAGGGTTTTCTGTAGTGAATGGAAATATTAATTAGCACTCACCTCTCTCCAGGAGGACCAGGAGGGCCTCGCTTCCAGATGTTCCCTAATTAAAACACAGATAATTAAACAAATACACACAGAAAACAAAATATTCAGTCTAATATTGTGTCCAGAGCATTTAGAGCACATAAATAAATAAATAGACATCCTAATCAAATGCTATGGTTTGGGCTAGGTATTTTTAAAATAAAATAATATTAATAAACAGAACAGAATATAATTAAATAAAGTTGAAGAGTTGAGATAAAAAAACTGAATAACTAAATTAATTAAAATTACCGTTGGTCCTCTTTGTCCTCTTGGTCCCTGTTTTCCAGTAACTCCCTGATTTAACAATTAAAAAACTTGAAATAATACTTAAAAAGAGTATGGAAACAAAAAATAATAATTTAAATATAAAAAATGATATAATGATAAATGATATACCAAATATTCTGGTATAAATAAATAATAGTCATACATGATAATCATATTGCTACATAAATAATAATAATACACCCTACAGAAACATATTTTCTTTACTGACCCCTGGAGGTTAAATGTTTAATCCAGGAATCCAAGAGATCCATCTAAAAGTGAAGCTGTGAGATCAAATGTAAAACAGTTAAAAACTTATTGTTTTGGCCCTAATTCAGTTAAAGTTTTGCACCCTTTGCTGACAAAATTACTGACCTGTGCAGCTTTTATAAACTGGATAACTAAATTAATTAAAATTACCGTTGGTCCTCTTTGTCCTCTTGGTCCTTGTTTTCCAGTAACTCCCTGATTTAACAAACAAAATATTGAATTAGATACTTAAAGAGCATGAAACACAATTTGCAGAGCAAAAAATTGATTTGTGCAGTTTAATTATAATATTAATGTAGCTGCTAATAACATCTGATATTGTCTGACATTAAAGCATAATAAAAGTAAAGAAATATATAAATTATTGGCAGTGATATGAAAGAAAATAATTTAGTAAACTGTTATTTTTATTTTTACCTTGATTCCCAGTTTGTTTCTTGACCAGCAGGATATCCAGGAAGTCCAGGTACACCAAGTTTAAATCCCTCAAAAAAACAAAAAAAAAGTAAAAGGTATCAATTTCTGGGAAAAAAATCTACTTTTATTTACAATTTTCTAAATGCTCTTCTCAATGATCACTGTTCATTTCTTTGTTGAAAGTGATCAAATCCTTCTTACAATTGTTGACCAGAAAAATTAGAAGCGTAATCTTAAGAATTTAAAAATGGTATGTCAAGTCACTGAGATCGGTTTGATGCAAAGAGACCTGACCAAAATTACAAGAAGATTAGACAGAATTATACTCTATGAGAAGTAATGGGTAACATATCCACAAAATGTTTTTCTCAGACATCCTGCATGTCTTCTGCTGTGCAGCATTTTGTCTGGCTGAATGCTGCAGACATTTGGACCATGGCAGAAAGTTCTCCAGTACCAGTGGTGGAACATTGGAAGTTGTTTAAGGTGAGAAATTAAGTAAAGGTCTGAAAATGTTGATGTAAATCTTTGGTTTGGTCCACTTTATTTTTTCACTGTCACAGCAGCTGACAGAGAAATTTTAAGGTTCTCAAACAGGAAACTTCAGTGAAACTAGAGAGTCTGCCATGTTTTTCTGTTACTTTTTAAAGTTGCCTGATGGACGATAGAGTTTCATCCTCAAGATAAACATTCTGCATGTGTTGTGGTTTAAACAACATTGTTTCAAAACATCTCTTTAAATATGGATGCCACTTTAAATAGATATAAAATTAAAGATGAATGAAAGATTCATACCTTCTCCCCAGCGAGGCCAATTGTTCCAAGCTCACCAGGGGGTCCAACACGACCCTTTGGCCCCTCAGGACCGTCCTCTCCTCTAGGTCCAGGTACTCCAATCTCACCCTACCAACAGGACACAAAACAACGCCTTCAGTATATATAAAGAAAACAACAATAAACCATAAAACTGATCAGTACAATGAAGACGATAAATAGTTAATTTATTAAAGATTAATCCAGCCATCTATGATGTATAATTTATTTTACCCTTTCTCCCTTGACACCAAAATCTCCCTTAATTCCTGGGAATCCGTCTTCACCCTGAGGATAAAAACACATAACAATAAAGGACAAGCTGTCTTTTGTTTTGTATTATTGTTAGTCATCTATGGATGAATGTCATAATGTTTCTGTGATACTGTTGGTGGCATTAAACCATTAATCAAGGACACACCTTCTCTCCTTTGTGACCCTTTAGGCCCCGGATTCCTTGAGCTCCCTGCAACCAGAGGATCATTTTATCAGTGCAGTGAGACAGAAAATAACAGCTGACAAATAAAATCCTTTGAATTGACTCAATTTATTCTACATTGCAATGCAAAAGATCTCCAAAAGTGAATTCAATTAAAACTTAGCAAAGGTTCAGTAAAAACAATTAAATTTTACATTAGTTTTGGTAAATTCTGAATAAAATAAACTGACCTTAATGCCACGAGGTCCAGGGTAACCAATCGCTCCCTGAGGACCGTTGGGACCCTGAAGACAAAGAGTTGAAAGCATATTACACAAATTAATATTTGTTATTTTCAGACCTTCTTTCTGTAACTCTGTGAACTTTAAAATGTGTTTTATAAAAATATATTCAGAACTCTGAAACCAACCTGATTTCCTTTAGTGCCAGAAGGCCCCTCCTTTCCTGGGTGACCCTGAGAATAAATGAAATAGATCCTCAGCCTTAGTGTTGGCTGTATTTATATAATCTAAAAATAAAATAATTAATCAAAACGAACTTACAGGAGGGCCGTCAGCTCCTGGCATTCCAGGCAAACCTGGTTTTCCAGTGGGGCCCTAGAGAGAAAGTTAAGATGGTAAAAATCTAAAATTATAAGTAAAAGCCATTAAACCATCAATGTTTTTAATATAGACACTTTATCCTTTTCAGGGTTGAAGGTGGTACCAATTGCTAATAGGTGAGGACTCAGGAAAGGTTGCATTTCAAAAGTATTTCATATATTAATAATATAACATTTTAATAAAATCTAGAGATTATAAAATATGAAAGGATTATTCTCGGTTCTTTTGAGATATCATTTAAACAAGTAGTTACATCTGGAAAATGAAGGCTTTATGATGCTATCCATCCATTTTCTCTACTAAAATAATGGCCAAATCTGGTTAAAGATGCATCATAAAGTCTGAAATAGATGTAAAAATCTGTGGTGCTTCTGGCTCCTTACTTTCTCTCCTGGTGGTCCGATCGCCCCCTGCGGTCCTGGCATTCCCTGCAAAGAAAAACAGAGTTTATTTTGCTGAAATAATAAAACATATTGTAGATGTACACTCCAAGAATATCTATATATAAAACAAATCTAGAACTTATAACACTGAGATGCAGACATGAAGAATTCAGCATCTAAGCGGCAAAAACCTGATTAACATGATTGATAACTGGTGACATAAAAACAACAATTACACATTGAAGCTGCACAATATTTAACTGCTGTACAACTCAGAGGGTCTTCAATTCTTTGTGGATATTTCAGAATTACAACTCTATTATATCTTTTTGCATCTTAAGAAATGTTTACTCCTTCCTGTTTCTAAAAAAGCTTTCAGATTGGATTAAGTTTCTGTTAACATCAATTTTCAATTAATGCCAAACCTTCTTCATGTCTTAGTAAGCTCACAGTTGTGCCATATTCTTTCCATTTTCAGATAATAAATTGAACAGAGATCAAAGTTCATTGCTGTTTTATCAAATAATCCTGTTTTAATCTTTTCCAGAGGTTCCTCCTTGACTCTCTGCTGTGTTTTCTGGCCTTCATGATGCTGGTTGATCAATGATGTTTTCTATCAGATCTCTGAGTCCGTCACAGAAGATCTGCACTTTTATTGACACTAAATTACACACAGCTGGTCTCTATTTGCTAATATGGTATTTTTTTTAAGTCAAAGGAGTGAAGGGTTAAAAATGTTTATGCATGCAACACTTTTCAAACATTCATGTGGAAAAGAATGGAAAAAACATCTCCTATTTTCTTACTCTGTCACAAAAATTTATGAAAACATGTTAAAGTTTGTGGTTGTTACATTGCAGAAAGTGAAAAAGTTTAAGTGTTTCTGTATTCAGTCCAGGTAAAGGTCTTGGTGAGATCCTGTCTGGAACATAATTTTTGCCCGTTTGACCGACTCTTATGTTTTTAGGGAACCTTAATACTGGAACGAACAGGACTCAGAAGTTTTAGTATTAAAAAAATAACTAACTATAATATATTTTCATAAACATAAAACAATGTGGCGTTCTCACATATTTTGAGAATGAAGGAATTAAAATTTATGGAGACGCAGCTTTAAATGCATCTCAGTCTGGAGGATAAAAACTTCAGCACATAATTATTTCAGTTAGTTGACACACAGAGAGACAGCCGACGGTTTCTCACCTGAGTTCCTGGAGTTCCCTGCTGACCTGGAGGTCCTGGCTCACCTTGTGGACCCTTAATGACAGAACAAGACGATAAATGATGACCAAGAGACACATAATGAAGAAATGAGATTGATAACTCATTTTAGATAGATTTTCTTGTGCAACTACCAGATTACAAGATACATACACAGATTACAAGAAAATATAATTGATTAAATGGTTACTGACCAAGTTTCCTTTGGGACCATGAGGTCCATCATTTCCTCTTACACCCTGGAAAGAGATTATGCAAACACCATTAATCATGGACACCAACTGAACGAAATTAGCAAATAAAGCTAAATAGCTGGCATAATTATTATGTTGCATTAAGGTAATTATAAAATAAAAAATCTCAAACTGTTAGAATACATATGTAGAAAAAATCAAGTGGGTTTCTAACTGGTAGTTGTGACTTTCCCATAACTATTATAAATTACACGGATAAACATATTGAGGATTCATTTAGTAATTTTGTTCCTGAGGATCTGAGGTTGTTGTGGTCAGACATTAATAACTTAATGAGGTTAAAATAAGACAGATTAGTAGTTTAAACTGATTTTACTCACAGGAGGTCCAGAGATTCCTGGAGGACCTTTAGGGCCAAGCAAACCACGAGGTCCCTGCAGAAAGACGAAGAACAACCAATAAGAATCCATCTAAACATCTGAAGACTTTCATGCTACAAGAACAAGTTTTATGTAAAATCATCCTCCAGTTCAACCAAAAATACCAGGAATATTTTTGTGAGAAACTGAATAGTTTTTATATATTTACATGCACAACACAAAATCTCAAAACACAGAGATGTTAAATCTCCTTGGTTGTCATGGAAACACTCACGGGTTCACCTGGGAGACCCCTAGGTCCAACGTCTCCATCGTCTCCCTACAGAAACAGAGTCAGTGAGTAGATGATATCTAAAAGATGTGAAGTAACAAAATGTAAAAAATACTTTCTAATAAATTTCATGTTTTTGTTTTTATTACACACCCTCTCTCCATCCTCTCCAGGAGATCCTTGCAGTCCCATTGGACCCGGGTCACCCTAAAGACAGAATATTTCAGATGAAGACTTTGGACATTCTACAGGTGTTGAATGAAAGCTACAAATAAATTGATATTATTACTAATGTTTCACTAATGTTTAACTTACTCTGTGCCCTTTATCACCAGGCAAACCAGGAAGGCCATCAAAACCACGATCACCCTGAAACAAAAACAAACATTTTTAGGAAACTTGTTTTATTTCAAAATATTTGATCCATAAAGCTGAGACTGTTCTGCCAGTTTTGGGAGTTCTGGCAAATTGTGTTCAATTTGATGATGCTAATTATTGCAAATTAATGAATAATACTTTACCTTGGTTCCAGTCTCTCCTGGCATTCCCCTGGCTCCATCAGCACCAGCACGACCCTGTCAACAGGATACGGAAAACACTGTTTTATAACATCCAGCTCTGGCTTTTCAGGGTGATACTTGTACAAACACAAATGAAATAGAGTCAAATGAAGAGGTTCTGTTCTGAGACTTTCAAAAAACTATCCTGGACTTCCAAAAGTACAAATAATTTTGCAAAGGATTAAAATTTTTATAGACAAAATATTTCAAATAGCTTTAAAAACAGTTATTTTACTCACTCTTCTTCCAGATTTTCCTGGAGGACCCAGCAAACCCTGGGGACCCCTGGGGCCCTAAACAAAGATGGCAGTGATGTTTTACATCCATGTAGGCTGAACTCACCGATGTGATGAAATGAGTGATTTACCTGAGAACCAGGGTCTCCACTCTCTCCTTTCAAACCTGGACTTCCTGGATTTCCCTGAGGAAAAACAAGATAATCAAAGCAAACTGTTTTCTAATTCCTCAGGCGTTAATGATGATGCAAAAAAACACCCTAAAATGATAACGGCGATTTAATGAACAAAGAGGCTTATGAAAGAACAGCCATGAAACAAACAGATCTGTAACTGGTTGCTGTTAACCCACCAGGGGTCCTGGGCGTCCAGTGAATCCCATCGGTCCAGGCGGTCCCTTCAGAGCCATCTACACAAAACAAAAATAATAATAACATCTTAACCTCAACAATGATAGGAACATGCAGCTATTTACTATGATTTTGTTTAAGTAAAACAAATAAAACAAAACCATAACAACAACTTTACATTTTTACTGCACTGATATTTGATTTTGTAAAATAAAGTTCAATTTGTTACTTATGTATTAGTTTCTTTTGACAATATTTTTATGTTTTTTTTCATTTTCTAATTTAATTTGTCATCTCTTTACAGTTGGTGCGTTTGACTAAATTAAATAAAAAACATCTCATGTCAACCAATAAGAAAGAACACAGCAATATCAATGACACAGGCTACCATGGAGCTAAATGGATAACTGCAAATCATCACTATTTATTAAAAAAACTTGTGGAAAAATTAAAAGAGAATCAGAACTAACCCTGGCCTGAGACAAGATGGCTGCTGCCTGGGCTTCCTGTGCAGAAACAACCGGACCTTTATCTCCTCCACTCTGTCCAAAGCGGAACTGCAAAAAGAAAATATAAAAGTTTGTTTAAAACTGAAAGTCAGATCTGTTTGCTGAACCACCAACAGTAACTACATCATTATAACACAAAACAAAACTGTTAGTGAACATTAACTTTAACAGAGCAGAAACATTCCCAGAAGTGAGAAACTGTTTGAAGCATAAATACAGAATAAATCTAAAGGTTTATATTTAATTAGTTGTTGTTGTGATATAAAAAATAAAACATCCATCACCTTTTATAAAGTAGGCTAAACAAAATTACAGCTACCAGTGAGTAGAAACACTGCAACACCTTAAACATTATTAGAAATAGAAATTATGCCTAAAGTATTAATAAGTAAAGATATTTTACAGGCAGCATGACTGAGGTTCCAGGAGGTCCAGGAACTCCATCGGCACCAGGCAGTCCCGCCCTACCAGGAGGACCCTGCAGGACAAAAAGGAGCATTAAACAAAGATAATAGGGAAGAAACACTAAAACTATTTCCTCACTTATTAATCACAATTCTGCACTATTAAAAACAATCTCACCCTCTCACCAGGGTCACCCACTGAGCCGGGGGGTCCAGAAGGACCAGAAGGTCCTGGAAGCCCCTGAAAAACAGAGACAAGATATAATAATGCAATCTAATCAATTAAACAACCAAAAAAGCAGACAATGTACTACTTACAGCAGGTCCTTCAGGCCCTGGAGGACCTTCAATCAGCATTCCCTGCAAAACAATTAAATAAAAAATGTCAATAAAAAACTGAAGACTAAAGGATGTTATAGTTTACACTTTGCAGAAATCAGTATCCTTCTAATAATACCTACAGATGTACTGGAGTCAGAAAAAAACTGTTAGTAACTAAATTATGAATAAAAATGTGTTTATCATTTTTAATATTTAGTACCTTAACTGATATATAAGAAATTTAGCCAAAATTGTTGAGACTTTAATTAACCAAAGAAGCTTCAATATTTATTAGAGTAGAAACTGATAAGTGGTTGAAAATTAATCAATTTAAAAAATTACTTTTACTGTTTTATATTGGCAGTTACATTTCTTTAGTATGAAGATGCCCTATTGGCTCGATTAAAAACGTTTAAATATTTTAAATCAGCTGTCATAATTCTGAACATTGTGCGAACACAAAACACAACAAAGACTCACAGGCTCCAAAACAGCTGGTTCTCCCTTCTCTCCTTTCTGGCCGCTGATGCCGGCCTGAGGAAAACACACAAGTATCCAGGAACACAACACAGTCATTACGGAGCTACTTCCACATATAAAACAAAGAAAAGTCAACACTAATAGCCAACAATTTCCCACAATCCTGTTAAAGCATTAGAATAAATGTAATACAATGAAAATGTGTTTTTCTTGTGTGAATCTTTTTTTTTTTTCTTAGATTACCGATGTGGATCTCCACAGTCCTGGTCCTTAACTATCATAAAGTTTTAATAAAAAAAGAAGCTTACCACCACTACAGTAAAGCCATACACTGAAAACGAATGACCTTTCAGATGATAATGTTCTGGTTACTGATTATGTTTAGCAGCCTCTACATGAGCATTAGCCACAGCATTGATTTACTGCTTCCTTTAACTTTAAAAATAAAAGCATTTTCAACCAACAGTGTAACTTCAAGGTCTTGAATTGCATTCAATATATTTCTCTTTGGTTGACTGAGTTTTGCCTGGATATCTTTGAAATCTTTTAAATAAAATGTTTTCTAATTTAGTGACATCACCATGTCCAGATAAGAAATTTATCTGGACTGTGTTGGTTTGGGTTAAATTAAAAAATACACTTAGCAAACTCAAACAAATTATTGAGAAGACATTGAATACAATTTAACAAAGACCAGAACTTCCTGATTGGTTAAAACAATTTTTTGCTTCAAAAGCAAAAATACTCACGCCTCCCTCATCGGTCACAGCGGACAAGGCGGGCCCAATGTAGCCATCAGCCTCTCCGGTCTCTGGTACTGGGTCACTGTAGTCTTTGTAGGAATAATCATATTCCTTCATGCCCACGTCTCCAGTCACATACTCCTCAGTGAAGACTTCTTCTCCCACACCGCCTGTCTTTGTGGCATCTAACTCCTCTCCGTCCAGGGCTGGTTCTACCTGGGGCTGTGAAGCGTTTTTACAGCCCCAAAGGATGGATGGAAAAACAGGACAGAAAGAGCCAAGAGAAGATAAAGGTACAAGAAAGGGAAGTGAGATGGGAGATGTGTAGAATGGAAAATGTAAGTGTAGCAGAAAAAAGAGGGTAGAAATAAGGAGGTGTACCAGAAAAGGGAACAGATTAAATATAACTTACCTTGTGCAACTGTTATAAGTTTGAGTTAAAATAAAACAATGTGGCATTTCCTAGAAACTTCATCAGTCCTTGATTCAGTTTGCTTTTTTCCATAAACGATGAAGGACATTTATCTTGCCACTCTAAATCTTCTGTTTTAGTTTTCTCAGTAGGTTTTCAGCAGAGCATCTCATTACCAGCTTCTGTTTGATGATTTGTAAATAAATTTATTTTTGTAAGAGTTTGGTACAGTCTGTGCTGCAGACCTTCATTTTTACCTTTCTGAACACAAACTGATAATGACAAACTTTGCGAAAACAAGCTTCTGCTACGTGCTACTCTATGCAAAGCAAAAATGTTACATGTGTACTTACCAACTCTGTTACAAGGGTTTTTAATCCAGTGGGAATACAGAAATATTTGCTTGTAACTCATACTATAGTGTTTCAAACAGCATTCCTTACCATACCAAAGGTTTCTTCAAAGTTGCAACAGATTTCAGCACAAAATTTTGACAAAGTCAATAAAATCATATAACACAAATAAGTAAAAAATGAACTTTGATTTTCTACATGAACACATAAGAACTAAAAAACTATTTTTACAAAATACACAAAAGCACCATTAAGGAACCCTGAGTGGCAACTGTACTGGCCTTTTCTTTCATATAAAAATGCATTTTATTCATCTCCTTGTGTCACTGTGGTAAAAACACACATCAAACATTCTTATGTGGAGCTTCTTTCCACAAGATTTTTGTTCTTATTTCAGGATGACTTAGATATTAAAGTAGGTATCTTGACATGAGAACAACATCAGAATCTTGCTGTTAAGGAGAAAGAGAGCCACATAAACATGTTTGATGCTAAAGGAGATGAATGTGGGAGAGTCTCTCTCAAAAGGAGTTTTCTCTCACATGTTGCTTTGTGGCATCAGTGCCAACAGCACAGTAATGAGTGGTTAGAAATATGTAAACAAGAGGAAAGAACTTACACTATAATATTAATCTACAAGGACTGGGCTCACCAACATACAGCTGCTAAACCGGTTTTATTCTGTGGTACAAATCAAACATATTTACTTCCTAGCTGTTGGATCTCACTTGACAAATTTGAATTTAATCTACAAATATTTAAAACAAATTCATAATGGAAGATCTATCTATATATCTGGTTTTATCTGACATGTGTGATTAAGAGTCATTTTCTTTTTACCTGAACAGGTATCTCTTCTTGTCCAATCACCTCACCGTCTGGCTGTGGAACCATCTCCTCATAGTAATAATCGGTGTCTGTAGCGGTGTGGCCAGCCTCAGAATATTCAGTGTCTACATCCTGTTTGACAGGAAGTTGTGAGCAGAGAGGAAATAAGCAGAATTGATTGGGAGAGCAGGGTTAGTTCAGTCTGCTTGAGCCAGAAACTGGAAACTGTAAAACTGTGGTCACCAGTGGGCATTTTTGTTTCACTGGCGACACACATTTTTAATCTTATAAAGATCCATTTTTAGAAAAGAAGTTTCAGGTAGCGTCAACATATCAATGACTATAAATTTTCACAGTTTGCAGTGTCATTGAGACTTTACTGAAACTTCTTTTCATGCAATTCTTGAACTGGTTTTGCTTTTTATAGTTCACAAGCCAAGGTTCAAAAAGTGTGAAGTTTGCTCTTATTGGAAGCAACACTGAGAGCATCTCTCCATCCCATGAGATGGAAATATCATAGCTTGATGCTTCAGTCTGTAGATTCAACCAAGATAAGAAAACTTAGACAAAGTGACATAACAGCCTTACAGAGCTGGACTTTTGTCACGCGTTCTGTGAAACTGTTTTACTTATATGTCATATAAAGTCAACAAAAGACAAAGAGATAGAAATCAGAAAGACAGGCTACTAAAACAAATTGCCATACAGTGACAAAGCGACAGGTGGAGGTTTGCTCTGCTGCAAGTGTTTTAAGTGTAGTAATAATAAATGTCGATTCCCACTTTCTGTACCATGATAAATACTTGATTCTTACTTTAAGTGTTTCCATGGAAAACGAGGTCTGGGGCTTAGGATTCTGTCTCAGCATGAAGTAAAGAACAGATAAACTGTTTTTAGCCATGCTTCAATGTGCGCCGCAGGATCATATCATATGGAGAGGTTGCAAAGATTGTGAGGAACATATGATATGTGCAAATACAAGAAGGCAGCATGTTCTTATGAACTAACTTCCATTCAGACAGCTAGCTTGAGGATTTACATCAAAATCTGCAATGACATCTGCAATTTTGCTGTAGGTCCCAGGAGATGGAAAATGCTAGCAAAGAGAATGAAAGAGTGGAGCAGAAATCTGTGGACATTTCAAGCCAAACATGAACCTTCATGTTGTACCTGTTGAAAACCGTTGGTAACTTTCTTAACTTCAGATCCACTCAGCGGAGCCTTGCCAAATGGTGGGAAAGGCCTGTGTTGGGATTTCACATCGTTGTCTATCATCCTGGGTTTGGTAGGTTTAGACGAAGTGGGTCGGATGGCTGGAGATGGAGAAGTTGCTTTTGTTGGATTGGAAACCTTCTGAGGTTTGCCGATAGTCGGTTTGACCAGAGGAACCTTGTTGGCCAAATCTTTACTCTTTCCTACTGAACCCCTGGTGGCAGCAGGTTTTGCCATTTTTGTTGGAGCTGTTTTTGTGGGTTTGGGTGCTTTAGTAGCTTTTGGCTTGGAGGTTAAAGTAGCTCCACTGGCCACAGTCTTTGGTTTGTTAGTGGTTTTAATTTTTGTAGCCTCTTTACTAGACTTGCCGTTTGCTTTAGCTGCATCATTGACTTTATTCCCAGCATTGCCATTAACTTTAACTTCAGAAGTAGCTTTGCCATTTCCAACAGGTTTCTTCTCTGTTGTAGCTTTGCCATTGCCATTTCCATTCACCTTAGACACAACAGAGGCCTTTCCGGTCCCTTTGCCATTTCCATTAGTATGGGTTTGAGCTTTACTGTTACCATTAGATTTTTCTGCAGATGTCTTTCCATTACCATTACCATTGGCTTTAGTGCCAGTATTTGGTTTCTTCTGAGCAGTTGATTTGACATTTCCATTCTTAGCAGGAGCAGATGTGGGTTTAGATTTACTTGCTGTAGTTGGCTTGATCTTAGACAAGAGGACCTCGGCTGCAGTAGGTTTTGCTTTGGGTGATTTAGTTGTAGGGGATTTAGAAGCTTTGGTGGGGATAGGTGGCTTGACAACCACTTTGTATGATCCAGTCTTGGCTGACTTAGGTGGAGTGGGTTTAACTTTTACAAGAAGGGGTTTAGATGGAGCTGCTTTTCCATCGAGTGCTTTCTTCTAATATCCAGTAAAATTGTTTGTAGAAGAGTATTTATAATGTAGAAGTGCAAATTGACAAAGAAAGGGAGGGAGGGTAAAAGATGACACAGATACACAGAGGGGTTGGGAGAAAAATGAAAAGCACAAACAAAGGATTGACAGAAAGAGACAAAAAGACAAGAGTGGGTGTTTTGACAAACAGTGACATAAAGATGGCTAAGGTCTGGATGATTTACTGAGACTGTGCAGGCATTACTGGATACAGCAGAAGTCTAGATCTAAGATAACATTAATAAATCAGTTAGCAGTGAATTCTCAAGAGGCATTTAAGAAATGTTGGTATGTTGATCCAAAATTGTATGATTTAATTTAGCTGTTTTCTCCAGTAATGCCATTCCCAATATCAAATGACAAAGCAGCATCTTTGCTCTCTAAGGAACTGGAGGTTGTGGTTTAGTAGAGGCACTGAGGGTGTGAACGGTCAGCTAAAGCCAGCTGTTTTAACTCACACACTGTGGAAACAATCCCACAAACACACATACAATCATACTCATCACTAATGCACTAACCTGTTGCAGAGCTGCACTAATGTACAATGAGGTCCAACTGGAAAATCAGGTAATTTCCAGGTGTTAAGCCATGCAAAGGACAACAGTTTAATATTATCTGGGCATGCAAAAACATGTCAGTCAAATTAAACCCCAAAAAATAAAAAAGTACCATGCATAGATCAACTCTTATCTCACAAGTGCTACAGTAAATGCATGCAAATAAGATTATTCTAAAATAACAGTAAAATGATACATGAGAAGAAACAGACCTTCAGGGTTGATATAAGCATAGAATCTGAACACATTTTGATACAAACTGTGGCATCCATGCATGGCTTTTATGGATATACTGCAAACGTCAACTGTATTACCATGCAGTAAATTAATTGTATGTACTGACAAAAATATATTGAACACATATTACAAAAAGACAGAAACATGCAACAATCTTAACTTTTCAGAACAATTAAGTGATCATGCAAGTGTTAAAACAATGAAAAGGTTAAATAACGGACAGTTTGCTGCCAACTGTTGAAGTTCATCTTAAAAGACCACAAAACTACTGTAAGCACTTCTTTCTCTGTGACAACTGAATATCATAAATCATAACATTATAAGAAAATAGTTAGATGAAATTACTTAGGCTTTAAAAAAAAATCTTAGTCATATGTACATAAACTCAGTCCAATGCAATTAATTTAGTACCATCAACAGATCCAGAAGCTTTAATAATAAATGTTTGCATGTCTAATTTGTTTTTGTAGATTCTGCTACGTTTTATGTTATGTTTATGTTAGAAATTATCCAACTTCACAATTTATAATCGAGAAAACAAATTACATGTGTGTATGCCAAAACAAGAATACCTACACTTCCTCAGTGCCGCCACTTGGCCACATGTGAACATACATACATACATAAATGACAACATTTTATTGAATTGAGACAAAATCTGACAGGAAACAAACATAACCCTGAGTAAGACAAATGGCAGATATGGAGTGGACGTTTAGGAGGTAAATCTTGATTATTAAGAAAGGAAAATGTGAAGTAAAATAAAGGAGGTACGGCGTGATAACAGATAAAAGACCCCTGACTTGCTAAAGAATAAAACACAAAAACTTTATACAATTTATAGAATAAATTTAAATCATATTTAAATCATGGATTGTAATATTAATGTATTAACATTTCACGCTCCCTTTTTCATTCCATTACACCTGTTTTCCCTCTTCTTGCTCCCAATTTACCTGTTGATTGGGTCCCCAGGCAGGGAAGAGAGGGATGCAGAGGAGGAGGGAAAGCCTGTTTTTCCTCATAATAATAGGGGTATTCATGGTCATCCTGCTCCTCATCAAAGTACTGAGAAAGATGGAGGGATTGAAAGATTGGAAGAAAGATAGAAGGGATGAGATGGAATGGGACAGGAAGATACATGAAAGCAAGAGAAATTCATCAAGAGGGGAAGTATAGATTTTCACAGGGAAGTAAGGAGGAGTTATGGAACCAAAGAACAAGAACAGCAAAAAGCCATAAATACAATGTTGAAAGACTGCAACAGAGAGCAAGGAGGTACTGACAAAAAGCAAAGCTTTCATTTCTCAGTTCATCTGAGTCTTCATATGTAATAAATGTTAATAAATAACCAACCCAGATGAATGAGACAATCATAAGCAGTGGTGAAGTCAAATGAATGTAACCATAGTGAGTTATATTCATTCAAGAAGCAGTCATCCCAACAACATCAACATGACAAGTTTAGAGCTCTGTGCAGCAACTAATAATTTACACTGAGTGAGATCAGGCATGCAAGCTCACAGATTTGGTACTTTGGATGGATGCATGCAGGTGAAACTATTTGATTCATTAAATCTGTGCTGGTGTTGAAGGAATGTCACTGGAAACACTGGAAAGCGACTAACCAAAGCCTGCAATCTGTTG
The DNA here is from genome assembly GCF_019740435.1 of Gambusia affinis. Taxonomy (NCBI): domain Eukaryota; kingdom Metazoa; phylum Chordata; class Actinopteri; order Cyprinodontiformes; family Poeciliidae; genus Gambusia; species Gambusia affinis. The sequence goes on from NC_057881.1 coordinate 3,222,160, forward strand.
TGCACATCCAGTCTCAGTAAGCAAACAGGTTCCACCCTAAGCCGACCTTTAGCCACAATCCTATGTCACAATTTAACCACAGAACCAATCAGAATTAAATATTCATGTTCTGTTAATGATCTCTTTATTTCAATCCATAAGAAAAAAAACATGGAGACACTGATGTTTTACTGTATCATCCTCTTTCCCCTACCTTTCTGCGTTCCATTGCAGTAGAGCGGAAAACAGTAAAGTATATATTGTGATTAAGAAGGAGTAAATGATTAGAGGAGCAGATTTGAGAGTAAAATAAAATCTCTTAGCTTTTCTAAATCCTCCTGGGACACAGATTGTGGAGGTGAGGGAGAAGTCGGATAGATACAAACAGTTGATGATGACAAGGATGCATGAGGAAGACAGAAAGGGGGAGCAGAACTTTGATGGCATTATCAGGTGACCCAATCTGAACCTGCAGACTTAGATTTCAGGAGACTGAGGCTGTTGATTTTACTATTTGACCATATTTGCATATGCTCTGATATTCCTAATACACAAATATAATCATAAACTACATGGTGAAAGAAAGATAGATGTTAAAAATGTATTGTGAGAATTGTGAATATTAGAAAAATGACTAAACGTCTGTGACAGAGGAAAAGCGACAAAAGTACTGGTAACAAAAATATCTGTTAAAATACACCTATGAAAATGGCTATTTCTGTTTTGTCTTTTGCAATTTTCCCCCCCAAAATAAAGTATCTTTCTTCTTGTTTACATAAGCCCCAAATTGCAGCAAATTATTATTATTATTATTATTATTATTATTATTATTATTATTATTATTATTATTATTATTATTATTATTATTATTATTATTATCATTATTATTAAAATTAATTAGAAGCTCTTATTTAGTTCAATATAAGGATCACTTAAGATTTTTCTACAAATGGCAGAACGTGTGAGGAAAAAAAAATCAGTCCACAGATTCTGATTGGGCCAGATTTCCTGGAGCTACAGATGCTTCTCACTTGTGATGCTAACTCATAGTCTTCTAAGTTACAATTATTAGAATGTGTGACTTTAAGAGGTGAGACAATGTGTGTTTGTGAGTTTAACAGAGGTTAGACTATGTACCAGTTCAGCGGTGTTACTCACGTATGTGTTGGGGTCCTGAGCTTGGGTTTTGGGCAGAGGGGAGTCACAGTCAGGGCTGTAGTGTTCACAAAAGTCATATGCTGCCTGAGGGTTGGAGGCAATTAACAGCTGCTGGATGTCTCCCTGTGGATAAAAAGTGGACATAAGTAGCTATATAATAATTTCATGCATCCTAATTCAAAGCCATTTCAAAGAATTTAATTTGTGGTGAACAAATGATTTCCTAATACTTAATATCCAAACCTGGAAAACTTCTTCATCAAGCAGACGAGCTCCAAACACGGTGATGCCGTTGGTGTCAACCTCAGCATTATTTCCTCGGGCCAGAGGACGGGTCATCTTCTTCTTACAGTCCAGCAGCAGTGTCACATTTTTCTTTGAAACAGAGAACGCGATCCGATGCCACCTGCAGACGAGTAGGAGGAATAGCAAAAACATGACACCAAAGTCATAATTATATACTAAACTAAGACATCCCCTTTATTATGCACAATGTCCAACAAACATCAACAAATATACTATTTCTAAAATCACAAATAATTAAAATAACATAATTTCAACCAGTCACAAACTGGTTGCTGCTGGTTACTGACTTGCCATCAGCCAGGTTGATGCCTCTGAAGAGTGGGTAATCCTCAGGAGCTGGTTTGCCATGCTGGTCCTCATACAGGAAAACAGGTGAGCGTCCCAGTTCGATGCCCAACTGCTGGATCCCCTGCTCACTGTAGATGGAGAGGAGGAAAGCCTGCAGACCAGCCTGGGGCTTGATCAGAGTCATGATGGAGAAGTTCTCTGGGAAACGACCTTAAACGGAAAAGATGCACAAAAGCTAAGAGAAATGCAAGAAATCAGAAGCAGATCATGTTGACATAAATCTTAAAATTAAAATCAGGGGAGAGGCACCTCAGGATCAACACAGATCAGAATGTGAAGCTGGCATCAAGATATGAGCTCTTAATAACAGGTGGCGACAGCCAGAGAAAGAATGCTAAGCTGGACCAAAGCTAAAAATCAGCTTCACGGATTTCTTCATAACCACATAAGTGGTACTTTCTGTTTTCATAACGTCAGGCAAAATCTTAAAGTAACGTGTTGAAATCTTTCCACAAAACTGACTTAACTCCAACACATAATTATACCAGAAGTCATGCAGCATAAAGGGCACAGACCAACTCCTGTAAAACTAACAATAAGAGTTTGAAACATATTGAGGCAAAGCAAACTGTAGTGAACAATTTTCCACGGTTTGCTCCACTGCGATAGCAACAATTAGCGACCAATATAGTCACTCGTATTAAGCCAAAAGAACGACTTAAAAAAATAAATAAGTAAATAAAAATGTTGCTAACAAAGGTATGTGTACCCAAATTTCGTCATTATTGAAGAGTTTAACTCAAGCTAATTGAGGGTGAAAATCAACATAGTTTGCAGTTGCCATGGATATGATGTACTTACATCAGCGTGAATATTGTTGCTAAAAAGGTGGGGAATAAAATCACAAAATCATTTGGGCTATTTCCTATTTTATCCCAAACAATTAAAAAAATGCATTTACTGAGGTTCCAATAACAACTGAAAATAAGTTTAGTTAACTTTGATAAAAAAGTGTGTTTTACTTGTTTATATTTTAATTTAATTAATTTTTTCTTATAATTTTTTCAAAATATATGGCCAGGATAATGTACATAGATCAGTGACTCAATGTTTCTGACAAAACAGTGACAAATTACCAACAAATAAGTTAAACAATTAATGTTTGATTAGCAGAGGTGTCCCAGTCAAGCCTTTATTCCTGCTACATTAAGAAATGTGCAAAACATTAACCATGTCTCTGAATATTTACATTTTGATTATTTATAGGGTTTAGGGGAAATTATTACAGTGGTTCCTTTTTTATAAAATTAAACATCCTGTCAACCCAAAGCTTACCTGAGAAGAGCTGCTTAGTGGGGGCTGAGATCTGGGCCTTCTTGGTGATACGGTAAGCATGATCAGGGCTGCTGGAGCGACGGGTTGTGCAGAAGCCTGGGACTTTCTTCACACCCTCAGGGAGAGAGGGAACCTGCAGAGCACGCAACACGTCCACTGGATCTAACGAGGAAGAGAAATAAAGAAAGACGTTCAATTTATCGCTTTGGGATTGCTGAGGGATTTTCTTAAGCAGCAGAAATAATATCTCTCTATAGCCATAGTCAGGGACAGAAGTGTGTTTATTAAAATGATACTGCAAGTTGTTTATCAAGCCACTAATTGTACCTCTATCGTCTAAAACAGATTATTTTTGTAGTTCTACTGATTTAGGTTTGAGTCAAACTGATCTTGAAAGCATAAGCTTAACTTCCCGAAGGACCGGTGTGGACATGTCCACACAAAGATCTTAACATGTGCTGTTGCTGCACAGTTCAGAGTTCAACTAACACATCCTGACAGATGATCAGAAGAGCAGTTAACTAATCAACCATCGTGAGAATATATATAAATCGCCAACTATACATACATTCGTAGAACGTGGCGATATTCAGATTAATCATCAAATAGGATGAAATATTTCATAAAGCTTAAAGAGATAAAGTTTCTGTCAGTTTCAGAACTGACAGAAAATAAACTATTTATAGGTTTATATGCACAGAGAATATATATAATTACATCCAAACATCAGCATCTCAGCTTTAAGCTACATTTTATAGAATCCAGTAACGTTGATGGTCACTATCCTCACCAGATGCCCCAACCAGTCCCAAATAAATTTTTTCCCCTTTATTATTTGCTATATTAAAGTAAATATATTCAGTAAATACAGACTAATTCCATAAATTAGAATATGACTGAAAAGTTTCTTTGTTAGTAATTCCATCACCAAGTGAAAGACATTATATAGATTAATTAGATTACGTCCATTTTAACATTTTTATATTTCGTAGTAGCTATGTTTAATACCTGCTAAAAAGTTGTTTTAGCAGGTATTAATCTGACAAGCCTGATTCAATATCATTTTATTGAATAAGACTGTCTGGCATTCACTTGTGAGTTTTGGCTTCATTCTTAGCTGTAGAAAATAAAAGGTCTTCCAGTAACTGGGTCCATCAGAACTCCTCGTTCCCACCAGCTTGCAACACAAAGTTACACCCTTGCTTGAAAGTGATCTTAAATGTTCTTGCAGCACAATTATGATATCAGATAAGGTTGAGAAGGCCCTCAACATGTCTACTACTGTATATGTACTGTAAAAAGAAAGGGCTGCTCTGTTGGAGCAGGAGGGCAGCAGGCCAAGATGTATATATACATATGAACCAGCGCTGGTTGGGTTAGCAAAGCTCAGTTTACAGTAGAACCAGACAGAACTCTTTTCTGCTCACATTCTTCAAGCAACTGGAACAAGCGGCTGCTGATGTGACACTGTAGAGTCAGATGAATATTCATCTGACATCTAACAGTTTTAACTTCACACCTAATGGGGAGATTCATACACATTCAACATAAGCAGAAAACATTTTAATATATTATATTCATTCAGATGTAAGAAACAGAGTGAACAGTCAATCTAACATCCTGTCATCACTTTCAGACACCAAGCGCAGCCTGCTGGTTTCTCCACACTTTGGTTTATTTTGTTGACTTTCTCATTTTGCTGAAAAGCACTTTGACATTATGCAAAACTGAGATTAAAAGAAACAAACGGACTCCAAAAACATTCAGCTATAGATCTCTATAAGTTGTTCTTAGACATGAGTGTGTGTGTGTGTGTGTGTGGGTGTGTGTGTGTGTGAGACTGCATGACCCTGTGTGTAGATTATGTTGCATATTAAAAATCAAAGGTAGTTTTTTATTTGTTCATTCAAAATAGTATTCACTATTAATTTCTTTAACAATGCAAACATGCAGACCAATGTTTTTTTTGTTTTATTGTTTTTTTGCTGTGGTTCCAAAACAAAACAAAAACCTTAAGAATGCCTAAAATAAAAAAAATAAGTCATTTGTTAAGTTCTTTGGTGATGCAGCTTTGCAGCTGGAACTAGTGCTTCACATTTTCCCAGATTTAGTCATCAGGCTCCCTCAACTTGTGTTCCAGTGACCAGTGAGTCAGTTTTATTGTTCACAGACAATAAAAAATAATTTATAGGCGGCTGTAATTTAGTGTTTTCCATAAGAAACTTGTAAAGTCAGTGAACCATGCTTTGGGAGAATTTAAAAAGCAAAAATATCTATGTTTAGATCATGTAAAAGTACCCAGTTTGGAGTGTTTGAAAAGCATAATGAAGCGTTTAACAGCGTAACGATAACGAGAAACACCGATGCTGAATACATCGAGCAAAGTCAAACTGCAGAGAAGCCACGTTTAACGAGCCCCGTGTGCCAGTCAGGTGAAAAACTTTTACTTTGTTATATTTGGTGAAAAGTAAATGAACAAACCCAAAGAAAGACAAAATAAATCTTCTAAACTGAAAGTAAAATATGTTCAGTTCAGTAAATTCTTCTGGTAATCAAAGTTTGAAAGCTCCAACAACAAATAACAGCTGATTTTTTAAGAAAACATCTCAAATTGGCACAAATTCAATGATCTTTTAACAAAATGGATCTTCAAACACATCAGTAACAGAAATAAATACTAGGATAAAAATACTTTTAAAGAGTCTGTTAATGCCTTAGTCCAGTACTTTCAAAACCATCCCCTGGTACCAAATGTGACATTTTGTTGTTTTTGTTCCTAGCAGTGGTGACACCCAGAGTTAACAGTTTGTCATATAATCCCACAGAAGGTCATGTTTATTCAGACTGGCCAAACGTTGCATTCATATTACATCTGGGTGTCCAGACCACAGCCTATTAATGTCACTGTTCATCAGAGAGAGAAGGGAAAATGAGGAGAGTAACAGGAAGCAACAGGGAGGAGCAGCAGGTGAAGGCAGAGGGGTGGATAAGAGGTACTGGATGAGGCTGTGCTGTCCTACACAGAAACCTTCTCAGAAAATCAGCTTGGTGGCAGATCTTTGGAGGAGGGAGGCAACAGAAGGTCCAAGAATTTAAAACAGAAATTAAATTAATACTAGAGACCATTGCAAAACATGAGAGAAGTTTAAATAAACTTTCTTCTTGGATTTCTGACAACAACAACAACAACAACAACAACAACAACAACAACAACAACAACAACAACAACAACAACAATAATAATAATAATAATAATAATAATAATAATAATAATAATAATAATAATAATAATAATAATAATAATAATAATAATAATAATAATAATAATAATAATAATAATAATAATAATAATAATAATAATAATAATGAGATCTATGATCTGAGAACTCCTTCATAACCAGAAATTTAAGCTTCTGAGTCCATTAAGCCACAATTTATTCTCAAACTTTAAAGATAAAAATAATAATTATTATTATCAGGGAACACTTTGCTGAAATAAAAGTAGGGAAAGCAAAAAGAGGAAGTGGTTGGGAAGGAAAGCTCATGCCAAGGCAGTGTGTGTTTTGGGGGGGTCAGTCAGTGACAGTAGACAGTGTGGTTCTGTGATGGCAGGATACTGGATCAGATTGCACCCTGAGCTCCCCCAGTACGTCCAGTACAATGCGGCGCTCTGTTCCCCCGTTCCCAGCCCAGCTCAAGTCTGCAGCCGGGGGCCCTTCCTGCCCGAAGGACCACAATCATGACAAAAACACACCCTGAAAAAAGAATAACACACAAAGCAGCAGAGGTGCTCACAGTGCAGGCGGCGAACCGCGCTGCACACACACACCTCACGACATGAGGGGTGGCACAAACGAAACTAGACAAGCTGGGAAAACACATGAAGGGCACAAACTTTCCTTCACCGCTTTCTGTTTTCTCCCTCTTTCTGATCCTTTAGTATCTTTTAGCATGAAGACTCACAGATGGCTTCGACCATCAGCAGGTGTGACCCAATTACGCTGCTGTCATTAAGACAGGAAACAGGACTCAGGCGCATGAGAACAGTCATATAACCAGAACTGGATGTGAAGATTACAGTAGCTTGTAGGTACACCAACCGACAAGGGATTTTCCTGAGGATTAACAGAAGCAACTATTTTCGCCAAGAAAATTACAAAACGGGACACCTGAATCACACTGTTCTCATTTAACGCTAACCCCTTGACATTAAAAGCACTTTCAAATTACAAAGCGCTGCATTCACATGTCATTATTTAGTTTTAAAACATTCGCAGGACTTTCTTGTCTGGTACACACCCAGTAATTCACATAACAGTGTAAATGTCAGCTAAGCTTGTTTTCCCAAGGCAAAGTAAAAGGTGGAAAATCTAGGATTTAAAAATACACATTCAGTTGGAGAACAAATGGCTATTCCATAAACTTCATTAAGTTTTAAGTTGACTGTTAAGAAGTTTTCAGGTGGGATGTAAAAATAATTCAGGACCATCAAACTGGAAGACCAGGGTGTCCCTTCTAGTTATGACTTTTCCCCTCATCCTTTTTGACATGGTTGAACATACAAGGTCCCACACAGCAGAGTCACAGAAGAACATAAATCACAACTCCACATCAGATAAAGCTCATATAGCTACTAATGGCCATTTGCTCCTCAGAGGTCTTGTGGACATAATTACCAACACACTTAAAGTGTAGTAAACTCACATGTAGTATGTGTACAGTAGAACCTGTGTTATAGGGTGGTTTAATCTCTCAACATGTGACCCAGAATGAAACAGTCGTTTCTCTTCAACACTGTAATCCTGTCAGTGACGCAGAACCTGAAACAACTCAACACTCAGAGCCCAAATTAAGCTCAATTACAACCAACAGAAGAAACACACATACTCTAAAATGTTCTTGATGTTCAGAGAGCTGTAGTTACTGCTAACCGCCACTAGATGGAGCTGAAATAAATATAATTAACAGAGTAGACAATTAGAGACGACAATCCAAGCCTGTGGAAACTGAGCAGAATCCTGCAATTACTCATCAAAAGTGTTTACATATTCACAGAAAGCAGCTGACTGCAGAGACAAATAATCAAATAATCAGCACTAAAGCAAAAGGTTTAGAAACTATCTGGATATGTTCAGTATTTTAGAAAACATAGAGCTCTTATTTTTACAATACAAAGCAGGTGCTGTGTAGATTTGATCTTGTATGAACATAATGTCGAAGAGCTTTGTTTCTGAAAGAAAGTTACACAATTAGACTTGCCCTTGTGAAGCACGCAAGATCCTCAACAACATCAGAAATTAGAAACTGACATGGTGAACGTGTCGCTTCCAGCTGAACACATTTACTAGAACAAAACCTAAATTATCAGGGAAATGCTGAAAGCTAACCCAAAGGGACAATGTCTTCACCCCCAATGGGACTCGGACGCTCTGCAGGTTTTATGTGTGATCACTGTGTACTGGCATACCTCTCTACTTGTGTGGGTGTGTTGGTGTGTGTGTGTGTGTGTGTGTGTGTGTTCCTTTTCCTTTCCTTGCACAGCTTTGACAAATACCAGACACACACTCCAGCCGACACACTGACCCCTAACCTCTCACCTTTACACAACAACCGCTTTGTTAGACACCCTGAGCAAGTGAAATGTGTTATATTTACAACACATCAACACACACAAGCAAATGTATCTTTGCTCTCTGTCTCAGCACTTCTCAGCTTCACAGACGCTCATATGAGAAAAGGGAGTAAATTCAGACTGTAAAGTTAAAAAGCAGGGATAAAGATTCTCATGTTGAAGACAAAATTTAAGGAATAATTTTAAATTCAATTCCACTTGTTCCTGAGGCACCAGCTGCCCCTCCGTCCACCCAGAAAACCACAACGCTAGGAAGTATGCAGCGCTCAAACTGCAGGTTATAATTTTCAACATGAGCCTCTGTAGTTATGATTTATTTATAATGTCTTGAGTACCAAGACAGTAACATGTATAATGAGTTTCCATGCAAGACAAAGAGAAAACTTTTAAAATTTAGGTTATTGGTTTAAAGTCGAGGTTTGGGTTTGTCGTGTGGATTTGCAGACTTTAAACAATGTTTTCTGCAGAGTGGGAAGAGAAAAACATTCAAACAGAAAAAAAAAACTAAGGAAATCCACTAAAAACCCTAATGTACTTTGGATTTGTGTAAAATTGATGTGGCTCTGATCAAAAAAGGAGGAAATTAGGGGAAATGTGCAAACCAGAAAGCAGATAAATGACAGTAAATGTTACAGAACAACTAATGAACTGAAAACAAACTCAGCTGCAAAGGCAATGCATCTGCCTTTTTTATGTGTTTATTACATAAAAATGTGTGAAAATGTTTCTTGTAAAATGGACAAATTAAAAAGAAACATTGAAGCATCCATGACATCTAAAATTAGCCGGTCATGTTTTCCATCTTTCAGCCCAGATTCATATTTAGGGTTTATCTTTTGCTCCTCTTCTTGCTGTTTATTCTATATTTTTAAGCTCTTGCCTCTTCCTCATATATTAAATGATAAATCTGCCCCTGAAGAGCCAATTTATACTGTACTGCAGTTTTCTGGCAGCCTTTATGTGGCTTCTGCCAGTTTGCATTTGCTCCACTGATGATGCCATGCTGGACTCTTGTGTGGTTTCTGGACTGCAGGCCGCAGGCTCAGTTTGGATCTGAGGGTGGATCCTGACACCACAATGCCAGGATGGGACCAGGATGCCCTGACCAGGGGAGAGAATGACTGGTTCCCTGCACTGTACCATCATATGGACCGCATATTTAGCAAAGACCCAAATTAGAAACTACACTGATGATGGTGATTATGATAAATGATAAGCAGAAAAAGCAGCTCAGTTATGTCTGCATTTACTGCAAATACGTGAAACTCTTAGTTTAAGTGTCAAACACAATGAAACTGTTTATGATACAGAGAAAGGTTGAACTATTTCACCTTAGAAGAAGTTAGAAACAAAGACACAGGTTTTTATTAAATAAATATGACAAAAATCTGTCATTTCTGATAAAAATTACAAAAAAGAAAAAAAAATGTTTTGAATCAAAGCAGAAACTAAAAGTTCCCAAAGTTTGGAAGCAATTAACATTTATAGGTCTGATTCTCTCTCATCCAATGCTCTAAAAATTAATTAGTGAAGCAACTGATATGTTCACATGAGCTGCCAGTTTAAGACAAATCCTGACTTTTATGAAATACAATTAGAATACATGAAAAGGCTTCACTTTATGGTGATCATGCTCACAGTTAGATGTTTTCCACATCAGCAGTACTGTGACCTTTCTGAGGTTTTATTCACCACAACAAGAGACCTGAGCTTCAGCAGTTGGGACATGTTGTGTTAACACGATGATGCACCTGTTTACTTGTAGACGCCACATTATTTCAGAATAATTTAATCTAAAACAATGGCATATGGAGTAAAAATGTAATGTGTAAATTGTGGATCGAACTGGAAAACAGATACGGAAAGCCATAAATACTTTCTGTTTTATTCCAAAGATCTTGTTCTGACAAACAAAATATCATCACAGTTTATCTCTAAATCTTAAAGTTAAAAAGAAACAACACAAGTTAGCACTAATATAAAGTGTTTTTTTGACTTTAGGTTTATTTTAAACAAGTTTGAACCAACTGTTTGGTACACGGAGTTCGTTTCTCACACAGTTCCCACTGGAAGCAAACTGAGACCAACACATAATCCTTTCAAGAGAAACTCAGAGAAATGTTGTTTCCTCTAAATGTTAGTTTATAGTCAAAAGTTTCTGTATTTGAACACCAGAAGTAGGTAATTAATTTCAAGTGCTTCCCTGCAGCTCTGCATCATGAAGAGCAGCTCTTTCTGTGAAAGTCTGAAAACACAGCAGACTGAGGAGATGTCTGGAAAAACGATGTACATTAAGATTTGATGTAAAAGTGCAGCTGGGCTCTGCGCCCTCCTACATTGACTTCCTTGAAACAGAAAAATAGCAGCGACTGGGAATAGCAACTTATGCAGACAGTCTGTCATTATAAAGTTGGCACGCTCGCCTGCCGTCGTTGTACATCTTCTGCTGAAACACAACGTCTTGGAGGAATCCAGTCAGACAAACCACCAAATCATCACCTATAAAACCAAAGGAACACAGAACAGCTATCTTCTGCTCCCTGTCTTCCTTCAAGTCTGTGTTTTTAATGCGGTTTTGTCTAAAAGATGCCTTTAAAAGTTTACATTTTGAGGCGATGTCATGGTTTACAGCTGAGGCCTGAGAGGTGTTAAATCATATCTCAGCTTTAGCTACAGATACTATCTGAGTCTGCTGAATTATTGAGAAAATGATGGAGAGCAAAGTGGTGGTTCTGTAACCAAAAACATGTTTAAAGAGTACAGAAAGTAAGAAACTTTTATTATGTCTTAAAATAAATTAGAAAAAGCTATCCAATGTGAAAATAAATTATTATGATAAATGAACTTAACCAGAGTTCAGACATGCAAATGATTACATGTTATATTTTTGATAAAGTGCGTAGACTCCTTGACACTAATTATCACATTAAAACAGGCTGTTTGCCATGAACTTCCAACCCTGTTTTAACCCACCAACCAAAATACAACCTTTATTATAAATGTATAGTTTAGGTAAAGTGGATGTTTTTCAGTCCTGGTAAAATCTGAAGAAAAGAAAGGAAAATGAGTGTCTGGAAAACTAAATCCAGGGCAAAGTGTTTTAATAAAATCTGGGTTGGAAAAGGTTTTAGAAATGGGCTGTTTGGAGTCTTAAAACAGGCAAAAACAGGCAAAAACAGACTTGTTGTGTCAACATCTGTAGGCTACAGATGTTGGTTTATTACTTTATTTTTAACAATCTAACCAAATGTAGCTTCCACTGTTGCCACATATTTGCTCTGTTAAGAGATTTCTGCAAAGTACTAGATGTAATCCTCTAGGCTCTCTGAAATAAATCACACTTTATCATTTGGCATTAAATAAACTACTGGCTTCCATTGTACTGTGATTATTACAATTTCTGTATAAAAATAATATCTATTGCAAATATTTGTCAAGGATGAATAAGTGACTGTTTAGGATTATAAAAGAAAACCCCTTTAATCCTAATTAAGTTTGTGTTGCAAGCAGTCAAATGTTTATTGGGTCTAGCCAGGGTTTAGATTAAACCTGTGGGAATGCATGAGTCCTTTCTGACTGCCAGACGACCATTTGAAGTGCCACATTGCCAAAAGGTCAGAAACTGTGACTCAGGGAACAAAATTAGGGCTTGCAAATTGGAACAAGCCAGTTAACATCCAGGTCATGGTTAAGGAAACTGAAGGATGGGCCGATGTGAACCATGAAAGGAGCAGGATTCCATGGGAAATGATGATGAAGCAGTGGAAAATGAAAGGGACAAGGTTAAAATGTCAGTTTTGGTCACATGTCACCAGGAGAAACCTAGAATACCGGACACTTCCACACAGTCCCAGAATGAGCTGTCAAAGCCCCGCTCTGCCTCCAGATATAGTAGCTCCATTCATCAGCAGCGGCACAGAGAATACGAAGGAGAGGAGGGCTGAGTTGCGTTATGTTTAGTCAGACTGAGACAGGCTGCCCTTTGAGGAGCCTTCTGCTTTGAAATGAGGCTGAGGAACATCCATGTCAAGCAAATATTGCCCTCCGAATTTCTCCTCATTAGAACAAAACCCGGCTTTCATAGCTCTCTGGTTCCGCTGCTCTCTGGATGATGGTTGTAACTGGTCCGTCCCTCCTCCTCATTTTCTTCTTTCTCCCAGAGAAGAATGAATAAACATGTGAGTTTCTGACCACTTTTTTTTTTCTCTAAAAAGGGCTTTCACTGCCTGGGTGGGGCGCTGTCATAATTTACACCCACATCTGCTGCTGCACCACAATGAGCTCACACAACATGTGAGCTTTTGTCCAGGATCAAAAACACTCTAACAGGTAGCAGGAAGGTCTAAATACCTTAAATACTCCTTTATTCCTTCCCTTCTACAAGGAGCCTTTAAGATGAAAAACGCAGCCAGCGTGACTCGGAGGCACACAGAGGCACATTCACTCATGAAGCATACATTTCCACACCCTGAGCTGAGAGAAAACATCCATAGCTTACATATGCACAAACAGAACTGTACAAAGCACACATAGACCTGCAGACACTATAAGCTTTCAGTCCCAAACCCCTGCCACCGAGGTGCTCCGCAGCATAGCAAGCTATTCATAAAAAGTAAAAATGTCTCAGGCTTCTGCCTCCAAAACACACAAGGGAGACCAGAAGGGCCAATCTTGCGATCTCTGACTGAAAACCCGGCCAAAGAAAGCAGGTTTAAAAAAAAACTTTCCAAACTACCTAAACAATAACAAGACCTATTTAATCACTGAATCTGAGCTTTCTAAAAATAGCAAGAGGTGAAAACAAACCCCACTTTGAGGTTTAAAATCTACTTTTTGTACTAAATAGTCTACAGATTCAGCCAAACGATCTGCTGAAATGGATTAAAATGAGCTCTTAGATTGGATGCAGACTCAGGTGAATAACTGGGTTCTCTGTCTAAAAAAGAACCCAAAGACGACTAGTGGTGAATCAGGGAACTGCTCTGCATACAGATCATTCCAGGACCAACTAATCTGTAATCTATCAGGAATGAAGAGACAGGAGAGAATCTGAAATCTGCACAAAAATTAACTCATAACACAAGATCCTAAACTGCAAACTTCTAATGGATCCGGCTAGTTTGTATAAAATAAATACATAGCTTCTATATTGATCAAATATTTACTGATGTTTCAATGTAATCAAAACCAAAATTATCTGAGCCTGTGGGAATGAAATCCCTCCTCCTTAAACAACCACAGGCAGTAATGGAAGGACTGGTGAACAGGCTGAACTGGCAACGTCCAGCCAACAAGGCAGGGTCCAGTTGGCAGCCTTCATCATGACACAGAATCAACATATTTACTTGCATTACAAAAATAATTTCTGAACATAAAGTTCAGGAAGCAATCCTCTGTTTGCACCATTCTGACCGAAGCTCTTTTGTGGAAGACGTGCAACAGTAAAGTAAACGTCTCCCTGTAAGAAAATGCGTCCCGATAATTAAGAAATGCAATAAGAAGATAAGATAGGAAAATAAATCCAGATAAAAAGTTTGAAACAATTTAAAACTCTTGCTTGGGAGATATTTGAACAAAGTGTCCGCAGGATTCAGGGGGACAACACCTGCCAGCATCAGGCTACAAACTCACTCTGACTGAGAAACTTGAGGAAATTATGTCAGGAATAATCAAATTAAATTAAAGTTTTATTGATGTATACAAATTTTATATGATTTATCTGACTTTCAATTAAATATACCTTAGACACCACATAATAATAATTTCCTAAACATTATTAATAATCCTTACATGTATAATAACTGTTCAAATATTTAAAGCTGACATCTTCAGTATATTAGGGAAAAAAACTTCGCACAGTAACCAGAAAACAGTATTTGTGCCTTTTTTAGTTTTCCAATATTTTAAATGTTACATAAAATCTATCCTGAAAACTGACTAATTTTACAGGATTTGTTCATAAAACTATTAAATTTAACAAATAAACAGGAGCCTGGTCCAATCATGAGCGCAGCAGCAGAACAGGAATCTCCCTGGGAGGATTTGGGAATTTGACCTGTTCGTACACAAAGCATAAACTTCACGACTTAAAACTGTCGGACTCTGCGCAACAAATACCAAAGAGGTTTACATATTTGGATACTGTGGGGCCCACCGTAACGGGGTATTGTTTACCACATTCTTTAGGGGGTCCGCAGAGCTGCATGTCAGGTGCGCCAGTATCCGATAATGGATGAAGCGGGTATTCATTACGCAGTTAATCCAGTGAAATATGACAAGAATGAAGTTCAGGGGTTGAAATGTAGAAAGATGTGACTGAGGGACACGCTCAGGTTTTGATGAAAAGCGCGACATACATCACTGACAATATTAAGAGTCTCTGTCTTACCTGCCCGAGCCACGGTGGTCTGGCACAGGGTGAGCGCCACAGTCAGCAGGGCGAAGGATGGGAAGCCGATGCGCCACGGTCTCCGCTTCTTCCGGAAGGGACAGTCTCGAATATCCATAGCGTTGCGGGGGTTTGGCGGCCTGACTGAGCTGTAAATGCAGGATGAGGTGGATGTTATCCTGTCACAGAAAGCCAGCCGTGGAGCGGAGCCCGACTGAACCTTCCGTGAGGCAGCAGACAAAAAGGCACGCCTCTGGAGACGTCTTCACCTTTCTCCAGGAGACTTTCCTCGATGAGATACCAATGTTCAAGTTAATGCATAAAAAAACCTAAACACAGAACGGGGTTTGGGGTTAATAAATATAATTGTAATGTTTAACCCCTTAGTGCTAAAACCCCATTGAGTCAGATTGGGTACGAGTACCCAAAGTGGAGAGAGTAGACGAGAGAGACCTGGAATCACTCTCTCTCTCCCCCTTCTCTCTCCTTCCCTCGCCCCTTCTTTACTTTCTCACAAGAAGAGTGAAAGTGCGTGTGCGTGCGTGTGCTCAAATGGAATAGGAGAGAGAGAGAGAGAGAATGGTACAGAAGCAGAGGAAGGTGAGAGAGGGCGTGCGTAAATGCGCGCGAGGCGCATGTAGATATAAGAAAGTATCAATGAGACGTACAAATATTCAGCTGACCAGCACAATTATGCTGTATTTCTTATGCGGATTCGGAGTTTAATGATGACAAGAAGTTAAAACAGACAGTGGAACAACTTTATGTATTAAAACATATTGTGAAATTTATTTTAATTCTCCTTAACTTCGTTTTTTTTCCAGCTTAAACCAACAGGATAAACTTCTGCTGTTAGCTGGAGCGACATGAGGAGCAGATTTGACTGAGTGGTGAGCCAACCAATCAGACGTCTGTCCGCACAATTAGCCACGCCCCTTCCATCAAAACCACAAAATATCTACTGGACATTGTAATAAAATATCAGCTCAGGTTTAGGGATTAAAAAAATGAGGAGAATGATTAGAAATCATAGCTGCAGTCCTGATATCTTATAGATCTAGTTCATCATCTAATTAATTTTATGACATAAACAATGCTGTTATCTTGGCGAAATGTTTTATTTAGATTCTAATAAAAATGTTCATTGTAACACAGGACATTTAATCGACTGTCAGAATTTATATGCAATTCTGATACTTTTCTTTCTTTTCCTCAAATGTTGTTTTTAAGTTTTGTTTTAAGCAATTTTTTAATTTGGATTTTTAATGTGTTTTCTGTAATTCTTATTATTATTATGATAAGACCATCTAAACAAATGCATAATAATAATAACAATAATAATAATAATGATCATTATTCGTAGCGTTAGTAGGCAATAGATTATATTTATAATCTCACCTATAAGCAGTAATGCATATCTTTCCTAAAGAGTATTTAAACAGTGGATAAGCAGATGGAGGAGCTACATCCTTGTACCAGGTTTGGTTGATAGCTCAGATAAATATTGTGAACCATCTCTTTGTGTTCCTGCAGAACAGATAACACAATCTCTTCTGACTGCAGAAGACAACACAACGGCAGCTGATTGTTTCCCTCAGGGTGATTTTTGTGTTTTCTAGTAATAAATTGCTCAACAAAAAGCATTTTTTTCAGAAATAACACCTGGACACGACTGCTTTAGGAAAATAAATCTAATGTTATTGCACTGGATCTGATTTGCTCTCATGCCGACAATATTCCCTCTGTGTGCAGAATGTGTGCAGCAGTCATACATGGAAATAAATTGAAAGATAAATGAGCAGAAATAACAAGCTGCCAGGTAACTGATTGTTATAAGTATCAGACTATTGCGCTGTAAACTTCAATCTAAAGACACATTCCTTTAAAAGTGTCTTTTAAATCTATACCTGCTGTAAACACTTAAAAGAACCATGTATGTTCAAAGTCCCTCTCCGTGCCCTGATGTCTGGCTTTTAAACGTCTCTGCCTCCACAAAGCCCATGTTTAGTCACTTTCTTTGACTGCAGACTTCACATCCAGAAAGCCGTAATTAACCATAATTATGCCTTGATGCTCTATACCACTCACTCCTTCTCACCACCTTCTCATTTCTTTCCCCATTTGCTTTTTATTTTCTGAGGGGTGTGTTTGCAATCTGTGGTACTTTCCAAGATAACTCCCTGACTATAATTCAGTCTGGGGGCTTAGCAACAATAGAAAAACTGTAAAGACCGAAACAGAATGAGTATAAACTGGACTTAACAGTGGGAGAGTAAAAAGGGCACAAAAACCAAATCAGAAAATCCTCTCTGCAGAAGCATTATTCTGGTTACATTATAATATAAAACAATTAAAATTTCTTTCTGCTAATGGAAGAAACCAAGAGGAGTGTTGGATTGTTTTTATGAGGTCAGGGAAGCTGCAGTCATAATTTATGGATTTGTAGAAAGTGTTGGATGTAGTTTGTTAAATATTTGGTCATAGATCACTGCATTTAATGACTGTGGTTCTGCTGGAGAACTCTTCCTGTCAACAGGGTGTTTTCATTATCCGGTGCCTCTTCCATGCACAAGATGAAGAACTGAAATAAAGAGAAAAAAATGGTTGAAAATTTAACACAATTCTTCATTTTGTTGCTGCACTGAACTGGACAGGGTGGTTTGAATTTGAGCAAATAAACAGAAATGTGGACTACACTAAAGTCTTCAGATTTTTTCTGCTGTAAATCAAATATTTGTGCACCTAATGCACCAGAAATGTATAGAAATAAAAATTGCAGAGCCAAAAAATGCCTTTTAGCATTGTTTCCAGGGGTAAGAGTTGTTTTTCTTTCACAGACAGAGCATTCTTAATCAGATGCTATTTTCTTTTTAACAGTATTTACAAGAAATCAGAAGACCTGCAGTCCCTCCCCCCAAGTGACAGTTTTGTTTTTTTGGTTTTCTGGACACACTGGACTGAGTGTTTCTTTTTGAGGACAGCCTGTTTGGTTCTAGCCTCAATTTGCTCTGAAAGAAGACACCACAAGCTGTAAAAGGAGACACCCCAGGAGACATCTGTGGTTTATGCTTGTTCTGGATTTCGCATGTTAAGTGTGTGTGCGTGTGTGTGTGTGTGTGTGCGTGTGTGTGTGTGTGTGTGCAGTCTCTGGCAGTAAATTTGCCATCAAAACGGTACTTTAGATCAGCTGCAGTTTAACCGAGAACATGGTAGAAACTTTGTTTACTGACCAGGAAGTCAAGAATCAACAAATGCTGCAGATTAAAAATTCCTCTAGTCTTTTCAGACAGGAAATAAAAGCGCCATTGTGAGGTTGATTGAAGTGATATCACAAAAAAATCCTATTTGATTAAATCGTGCTGTAGACTGAGTGTTGCTTGATGCAGATTGGGTAGGAATACTTTGGGTGAAAATAGAAAGTGAAATGTGGCAGGAAGTAAAGATTTCCTCTGATCTTATTCTTCCAGTGAATTTCTTACTCTGACGAACTCTGTTAAAAGGAAGTTTACCATTAGCCAAGTGCATGTGGTTCCACATTCCAACTTGCATATTGTTACTTTACTTAACTTAACGGTAGAAAGTCTAAGATCTGGCACTAAAACACATGGAACACACAATTTTCTGTGATGTCAGTTCACAAAAGCTGTAATTTGAAGAAACTTTACAAGACAAACTGGTCCAGGTCATCTCCAGTAACTAAAAAAAATCCAGTTAATTCCAGTGTATCCCAGTCAAATCACAGAGTTGTGTAAATAATGAACGTCATTGTCTGACAGGTTGTTGCTTTAGGTTCTGGGTGGTAATAAAATGTCTTTTGATTGATCACTGAATTTATTTACTTTATCTCAATATTAAGGTGTTACAGTGTTTTTACTGTCACAGTCAGCAGAATAAAAACAATTAGCCTTAAAGGCTTTGTCAGTTCTGATTCAGTCTCTTTCCTCCAACATGTTTCCACCCTTTACCATATCCTGCATAAAGCAGAATGTCCTTCGCAACAGTTTAGCATCTGCATAAAAACTGCTGACCACCAACATTATGGAACCATCATAAACTCCAGAAAATGAGGAAAACACGTTAATCTCCACTGTGGCATGACTTCATCATCTGAAAACAGTCTTGTGGGATGTTTTAAAAGCTGGAGCTGCTTGGTTTCAAAATACAGGTGTCCTCATTTGTTAAATCTGGGCTACAGATTCTGGCTTCAGCTGTAAAATTAAGTTTCAATGTCAGCTGCGTGCAAATTAATGAAGCCTTTTAATTAGTCAGGATGATATTTAAAGGCTGGGAGAACCCAGAGACCACAGAGTTTCCTTGAAGAAAACCTGCATCAGACGAAGCCTCCCATTAAAACGAATTCTCACAGACATCCAGACCGACCCGATGCATCACACGATGTAATATCAAAGGGTGATTAGTGTGCAGCTGGCAGAGCGCCCCGGTGGGGCAACATCTGGGTCACTGGGAGCAGGAGACTCCTCAAGGATGGACGAGAGCGAGAGCAGAGTGTCTGCAGAGAGATGGTATCATCTCGGCAAGATGGACTCAGCAAGTGCCTGTGGGCAGCTCTCTCTCTGTGTGCTATTTCCAAAAGAAGAACCTTATAATTACAATAAAGCAACCATATTATACAGCTGACTTCCTTGAAAAGTCTGTATTTTACAGGGCAGGGCCACAAACGCACACACACCCTGCTAGCCACAACACACTGAAATAGATCAGAGCTGGGGCTCGCCTGGGAGGAAACGGAGCGCAAAGGGAGTGGACTGATACAGTCGGTGCAGACAGAGTGGCCAAAGAGTGTGCATGTCCCTGTGTGATGAATACACACAGCGCTCAGAGTGGTAAAGATGCAGAAGGTGTGCTGAGGGAGATAAAGACGGGAATTTAGGCAGAGAAAGGGTCAGTGATTTTAAAAGTGAGCTGCGCACACACCCTGCTAACCACATACCTCCAAATAGACAGGAGGAGGGAGGAGAGGGGGCGACAACTGGGCAGAGGGAGGTAGAGCAAGTGGGTGTGTTTTCCTGAGTGGGGTGAGTGTCCGTCAGCTGCACAACAAAATGTATGAGGCAGAAAGAATTGGCTTTATATACATATATGTATATATATAGCACAACATATATTTTGTTTAAGTAAACTAGCAGTTTGAATGTTGGATGCCCTGAATGCCATCTGTGTCCCTCATACAGCTTTTATTTGATCTCTGGCTTTCTACACAAATGCTGTTCTTTTTCTGGAGTCCAGGCAGCTTCCTTCACCTTAAATATAGCAGTAGGTGAACTCCAAGACTCGCTCAATTTAGCACAATTACCCAGTTCTAGAAGGTAATTTACCCAGGTGGCTTATAATAATGGCTGGGATAATAAAAGGCAGTTAGAAGGACTTAGTGCTGCACAGAGCCAGAGAGTGAAATTTTCCAGCACATACAGCAGGTCTGGGTTTCACCTGAAGCTTGAGACACAAAAGATGAAAATCTAAAAACAAGGAGCTGACAGATGGCTCTTTTTTTCTTGATGTCAGTACATTTTGGCAGAGATGTTGGAACCACCCAGATATCTGCATCTGAACACTCAAATCTCTGAAAAGAAACGAGATGGAGGAGAGATAGGACTCACATGGGGAAACTGCAGCCTGGGAGGGGGGGACTTCCAGGGCCGTGGAAAGGTACAGGCAGGAAAAATCACAGGAATGAATAGAGAGACGGGGTTGTAGGAGGGGGGGCAGGGAGTTGGTGGTAGGGGGGCGCACAGGCATGCAGAGGGTGAGAGGGAATGAATGAGGGCCATTGATGAAGAAGGAGAGCTTGGACTGAAGCAAAGGGCTGACGGGAGCTGGGAGGATGGGGGAGGGGCCAAAAGGTGTTTACACATGGAGATTCCAGAATAAAACAGGTGTGGGGGCAGAAGGTGGATGGATGGATGGATGGATGGATGGATGGATGGATGGATGACCTGCTAACTAAAACATAAGGTGGAACCCGTTGACTTGGTGACACCACAGAATTCCTGACCTCAGCAGAAACGTCACTTAAAAAGGATGAAAACAGGAGAATCAAAATGTTTCAGCTTTTCTAGAGCAACTCAACTCAACATGTACACTGCAAAAACACAAAATCTAAACAAGTTTTTTCTTTAGTTTCTAGTGCAAATGTCTCAGCACATTTGAAATAAGATAAAACTAACTTAGAAGTAACTTTTAAGTGAGATATAGGAGCTTTATTTAAGTCAATGCTTCCTTATTAATGATTTTAAAAATGTTCAGCTGGCAGTTTTTTCAACTATAACAAGATGTTTTCCCATATTATAAGTAAAAATATGTTTTATGCTTGTTTGGTGAGTTAATCGTTGGTTATAGTATAAGCTACTTTTTAGTACGTAATTAGGTTTGTGTTGGAGGTGAAAAGAATAAATGTTTTACTGATCTGAAAAGAAAATCCAGTGCTAGAAAAGCAGGACATGTAAGCAAACAGTGCTAATGAGACATAATCTTAATTTAATCAGACTAAGATCTTAATCCATGGAGCTACCAAAGTTCAGGACTTGTTGTTTCTTTTTCAAATGAAACAAAAATGTTGCAAAAATAAGTTTAGTTTAGTTTATTAGTTTATTCAACAGGGACAATTTGCAACCCCCCCCGCAAAAATCCATTAATAATAGATTGCTGGCATCAGATTTAGCTTAAACTAGTTTTTGTCTGCAGTCCCTGAGCAGGTTAGTTGAAAATCCAGTCTAAAATTATATATTCAAAATCCACATTCCATTTTTACAATCACTGTACAAAGTTATATAAAATTATCACCATAAAAACAGCACTAAACATGCAGGTCTAAAGGGAATTTACTGGAGTTTTAATCTGAACACAAGCTGTGTGGGAATAAAAGTGAGACAGATTTCACTAAACTACAAGCACATCTACTAAACGACTTGACTCAGAATGAGAATCAGGCTTTTTTTTTAGTGGTTTTTATAATTGTAAGGGATGAAAAAGGAGACACACCAAGAATGTGAAGCATCACAAATATTTGGTTGGTTGAACGGTGAAGGAACAAAGGGCAGCGAAGCCCGGCTGTAACCCAGACTCGTTAGCAGACACTGTGGGGTCGAGGTGAAGGTCAGGTGAGTCCGTTTGGTGTTGAAGTGACACATCAGTGAACCTGATGATTACATAGAAACCATGGAGGAAGCAAAGCAGGCAGTGAAGTTTGAGAGGCTTTCTTCATGCCAGCTGCTGAACTGAGCTCTTCAAATTGATAAAAGGTAAAGATTTTGACTATAAAATGTTTAAATAATTACAGCTAAATGTTGGGGAAACAATAATTTTATAGAGGTAATGTTATTATCTACAACTAATTGTCACTACCTTCTAGTGTAAATCAAAATCTATTCAATTTAGACAAAAACATTCAATAAAATCTGTCATAGTGACATTTGAGCAATGAAAAAATAAAAAGTAAAAACAGAATCAGATGTAACGTACCAGCTCTTTTCAGATCTTTGGATATATATTCATATCTGAAAGAAGAGAAAAAACAACTAATATTAAAGGAAAAACCAACACAAAAATAAACATAAAACACAAAAACTTGGAAATAGGTCTCTATGAGATGCTCAGTTTTGTTCAGTTTCTGGATAAATCTCTGGATTTTGGGCGAAAAAGGAAAACATGAAACTATGAAAACCACTGTTGGGTGGTCGCTGCTTTCACTGACTGTTAATTTACACGTCTGTGAATGCACCACTGATTATGAACCATAACTGGAGCTTTTGAGTAAACCATGCAGCCTTTCAGTGTGATAACATCTTTTTTGAGGGTTCGCATATTTCAGAAACACAAGTCATATCCTGTACGCATGAAAAGCTTTACTGCAAAGTAAACAAGGGTGACCTACCTGAACGTCACACCTGGAGCAGTACAGTAAAACATGACCAACCGAGATCCAAACTGGTACAACTTTTAAAAATGTTAAACAGATTAGGATTACGTTTGGTTCTTAGCAGAAAAACTGTAAATATGAAAGTGTTGGAAATGATGCTCACATTTTGTTTGAGCATCATTTGTGTTAAACTGAGATGCATCTATTTCATCATGAGCAACCTAAACAATCACAACTATATTTCTGAGTAAAATTTTAATTAAACCTTCCAGGTGGAACAACATTATTGTTTACCAAATGTTGGGGATTAATAAAGGTGACAATGTGCCATGGAATAACTCCTTACATTTATTTAAAAAATAAATAATTTCTGAGGAAATTTTCTGATCCTTAGTATAAGCAGTTAAGTCACATCTACAGATGTGAAGTCTAATATGGTCAGAAAACATATCGACTTATTTCTCAGGTTCACTAGAAGACGGGCTCCAAAGTCATGGAGCCGGCGGACAGAGGGACTCCCGACGAGGGCGAAGTCAGTGAGGAATGCACCGGTGGAGAGGGAGGGAATGTACCACTGGGGTGTTGAGGGAGGGGGCAGGGTGGCAGCAGAGGAAACAGAGGGGGGAAACAGTAGAGCCTTTTATGAGACAGGAAGCTGCAGAAAGCAGGGTCCTCTGTCTGGGTACAGTAGAGGAGAGAAATCTGTGAAATTAAGGACGATAGGACAGAGGGAGGAGAACTACAAGAGCAAACAATGAGAAAGACAATAATGATAAAAAAAATTACCCACCAATCAATAAACTATGGGTTGAAATCTGAAAATGTCCCATTCCACTTTTCTTTGAGTCAAAACAAAACAGATAAAGATTAAGGAAATAAAAATTGATGCATAAATGGGACAATATAAAAATCTCTTCTTTGTCTGTTGGAGTCAAACTGTAATGAACCTGCAACATATTTTTGATCTATAATCAATGTTTGTTATGTCAACTTCTTATATCAAAGCAAAGTTAATCATTAAGAAAACCAGAAGTTTGTCTCAGCCTGGAAATGTTTTCTGCATCTTTAGTAGAAAAAGGATCAGAAAACATCATGGAACAGAGTTTAATTAAGGCCCTTAATTAAACATCAGGATATTTTTCAGAACCTCTGTAGCGATATCTTTGATGTAATATTTCTCTTTATTGTAGCTCTGTAGCATCACCAGCCCAGCATGCTAGAGAAACTCTGGTACCTGGTAGGTGAGGTCCATGGAGGTCTGAGGACAGAGGCCAGATTAAGAGCAATTCAACAGTCTTGATGAACAAATACCTCCTTTGTGGGCAAATGTTTCCCCAGTAAACCCGTCACCCTACAGGCCTCCTGGGGTTCTGGAGACAAATATGGAGAGCATTTGTTTTGAAGTAGTTCAAGCTCCTCATCCGGATTCCTCCAGGCTGCCTCAAGTTTTCCAAAGCAAGACTCATTGAAAAAATACTCTGAAGCAGATGGAGAACCTGTTGGTTGGACTTTATGCACTTCTGGCTTAGGAATGTCTTGGGATCCCTGAGAACGATGAGGAAAATATCACTGGGAAGTGGAATATCTGGGTTCTCCTTCTGGACATGTGACCTCTGTGACTCAATATCACAATCACTTAATAAGTGGTTTTGGACTAGTTACAGGTTCTGGCTTATTTAAAAATAGAAAGAGTAACACATATGAACCAGAATTAAGACCCTGTGTAGAGATTGCTGCACCAAGTTAGGATTCAAAACAAGTTAAAGGAAAGAAATACTAGTTTTTAATCATCTCCAGAGGAAAAAAATGAACACAGACAAATTATTTGTACTCAGGCTCTGCAGCCGCTTAATGAGGTCAGGGAAAAGCAGCAATAACAACAATCCAACTGTTATGGTGTTTAGCTATTTCCAGTCTGTCAGACCTTTGAAGTAAAAAGTCATCCGGGCTGCTGCTGCACAAACAAAGCATGCACATGCCAAGGCAGCATCATTAATACACGAGGCGTTACAGAATGCAAATACTACCCTCCCTCTTCCTTTTTTTGTCTTCTTCTTTTCATCGCCTTCTTCCTGTCTAAATTTCCCTCTGTGGAATCCTGGTAAACAGGCAAAAGCTCATTAATGGTCCCAAACACACGACCCGGTTTCTCTCCACTACGGAGAAGTTAGAAGGCCTGGTTGATAAATGTTAAACTATTAACTCTGTGTTTTTAATTCAATTAGTCATCTGAGAAAAGGTTTTAACAGAAGATAATCTCAAATGTGACCACAGTTATTGAAATAAGCAGCATTAATAAATCACAGCTAGTTCAAGAGTGCAAAAATATTCTATAAATACCTACTTATGTTTTTGAATTTCCAGGACATATTTGTGTAATCTCTTTTAAATCCTGCAGGTTTTGAATACCTCACTTTAGTTATGTTTCTTTATTTTATTATATGAATAAAGTAGGGAAGAATACTGTAAGCCTCAGCTTCAACCTATTACTAGATTATTGATTTGTAAAATATTGTTTCCCTTTTTGGTAGTATTCTAAATTTACCTAAATAAAACTAATCTGAGTCTAAGTTACAAATTTCTTACGTCATTTTCACAAAAACCTTTGAATATGTTGAATATTCTTCTAAACACCATTAAGAGGTGTTGAACATGGCTGAAGCCACCATCAATCTGTATATTTTATTACCTGCAGGCTTGCTCTGTTTCAAGAAAATAGTTGCTGCAATACTTTTGCTGAAAACATAAGACGGATTAGGATTAGCAGACACTTTTAAAAAGGTTATTTTTGGCATGAGTGGCCTTTGTAGCTCAACAAGAAGAAAAGAAGGATAAAGAAAATCATTTTTCAACTTACCTCAAATTTAATTACGTAGATTCATGTTGGAAAGTTGGTGATGGATATAAAAGGTGGAACTTGGGAGGTGGAGGGTTTCTGTATGTTTAACGATGAGTCTGAGTTTATTTCTGTTCTTTAATGGAAAAAGATCATTAAATGATCATCAAAAAGATCATTGAAGTTTTCAATTTTGTAGTCAATTATCCTGGAAATCAATGCTTCACATACATCAATAAAACCCTAATTAAACCTTAATGCAAATTTTAACTATATGATGTAAAACTAAAACTCATATTAGAAAGGAAGACATGGGCATCTACAAACAAAAACTGACTTTAAATCATGATTATGTTTTTAAATTTTCCACAAAAAAATAGTTTGCAGCGTTTCTCGTCTTTTAACATCCTTATAATGACTAAGCACCAATAGCTGCAACCAGAACGGCCTCCCTTCAAATTCTGACCTTTTTTGATGCTTTTAAGACTCTTTAAGTATCTCAGTCTGCCTGTTTCCTTGATTACAAAGATCATCTGTCCTCAAATGTAAAATTATATTTTGTTGTGCTTCGCCCACATTTAGATCTCAGTCATCTAAGTGTACCTTGGCTCTGATTTAGTCTGTGTATGCCCAAAAAACCGAGCATATGATTACAGCTGAAGGAACATGGGGACGGAGGCTGACCAGTAATTTGGTTTGGCTTTATGCTGTCACTAGTCGTTCCTGAGGATTTTTCCTCCCTTCATCATCTGAACCTTCGAGATCCAAGACGCCCTAAATTTTGTTCAATCTTTAAATGTATTCATAATGAAAAGATAAGAAGTATAGATTTGTTACTATCATCCCTAAAAGTGAACTTTTTAGACCTTTTAAGAGAAATCAGTTTTGATAAGATTAAATAATATGAAGTAATCTGGTAAATTCTAACCAAATCTGCAAATAATAACTTATATAAAAAACTGCAGCAAATATGTGAAAACATCAACTTCTGAGTTCAAACAGCCATTAAACTGTTATTTTACTGCTGGTCCACTAGACTGAACACAAAATAACAGCGAGCAGCAAACCCAGCTGACATGTTGCCTCCTCTCAAGAATGCACTGCATCAAATAAGCTCTGTTTTCTGCAGGTGTGTGTTTTAATGGCAGTGTGTGTGTGGGGTTCCTGTACCACACAGGATCCAGCAAATCGCTGGTGCCAAGTGACTTCAAACACCGCTCATTTATTCAGAGTACAGCAATAACATCGACCTGGTGAAAAGTGACATTTCTGTAGCTGAAATTAAGAGGAATTTGACCCCGGGCATAAAGGTGTCTTTCTATAGAGCGAAGCCTCACATACCACAGCGGAGGGGAGGGAGGAGAGGGAGAAACAGGAGAGGAAGATACCGAGGGAGGAACTGGCAGAAGAGGCAGGGAGAGTTATTAGAAAGAGGTGGATGGAGAGAATGGGAAGATAATTCAAGAAAAGAAAGAGAGAAACAAAGACAGGATGAATGGATAAACCTGGAAACAACCAGAGGGACCACCAACAGTTTAATTCAGGAAGCAGTCAACTATAAATAATTTTCAACTTTAAACCCCTAACCTTGAAAGTTAAAATATAGCATCTGACTTAATTTGGACACATTCAATAGGTGGGAATTATGTTTAAAAATGATGAGCGCTCAGAAAGTTAAAAAATTCAGCAGCTATCTTTGTAATGCGGACGTGTAACTTACAAGGTTACGAGCTGATAGCGCTTTTTCTAAATCTGCTGCTGCTGACTTGGCTGAAAATGTCTTGTGGTTCTCAACAGAGAGGTCATTGTGCTTACTCCCTCTGCTGGCACCAGCCGGTACTACAGGAAACGATTACACACAGGCAGGTTGGCCCTGAAAACTGCAACAAGGATAAAAATACTCCTAAATAACCCTAATAGTTTTATATTAGAGAAAAGGAAATTACTGATTAGTTTATTATTTATAGCCCATATACTCCAACTGCCAAGAAAAATCCAAAATTAAGTCTAATTGTGTTTTTGGTAGCATGCAAAAATACCACTGAGGTTCAAAGGGATTTATTACAACAAGAAATTATAAAACAACTTTCATAAATAAAATATCAGTAGTTTTGAGTTAAGTTGATTATGTTGTCAGAGATGGGGGCAAAAGAGCTCAAACGTTATATTTGTGTTAATTTTTATGTGTTTTAATGAGTGGCAGAGGGAATAGAGGCACCACTGTTGGATGAAATTTCCCTGGAAAGACTCCAATCTTAGCTGAGCTGCTTCCTTATAGGTGAAGTTGAGTCAAACAGGTGCTACTGAGGAGAAACAACCAGGGGAGGAGATAAGAGGAGGCGGAGGAGAGTTAGCAGACCACTGATGGTGGAAGTTAATCAGGATAAAAGCTCAGTGCTCCCTCTAGAGGTTAATATGTGGGAGTGCAGCGGCAGTGGTCAGCTGAGGCCCTGGGGTCCTGCTGGACTGAGCAGCGCATCGTTTCTCCTGGACACTCCAGCAGCCAAATGAAGGTTTTTATAATGTAGACATGTAGAAATAAAGGAGCTGTAAATTCTCTCATTGTTGTGGTTTTGTTGTATTTTCTATTAATATAATTATTCGGATAAGCTAGAATAATACATAACAAGTATGACGGAGTATTGGGGTCATATTATGAAAAAATAAAAAAACATTAAATTACATGAAAAAAGTAACAAAATTACAAAAACAAAGTCATAATATGACGAGAATAAAGTCAAACACGAGAAGAAAGTTGAAATATGAGAATGAAGTCGTGATATGATTTT
Organism: Gambusia affinis; assembly: GCF_019740435.1. Classification (NCBI taxonomy): domain Eukaryota; kingdom Metazoa; phylum Chordata; class Actinopteri; order Cyprinodontiformes; family Poeciliidae; genus Gambusia; species Gambusia affinis. Next base: position 3,250,747 of record NC_057881.1, read on the forward strand.
TTTCTCATATTATTTTCATTTTCTTAGCGCAGCCCTAATACTCTGTTGTAAATAAGAATTACAAGTGCATTTTCTCTGAATAATAAACAAAAAACACTTCACATACAGTATTAAAACTTTTACTCAGACATTATACAACAAACAGAAACAAGATTCAGAATTAATGACTGAACAAAAAAATATTATTAATATTTTTTTCTTCTTTCAATCCCCAAAGCACACAATAGTCAATCAGCTCCATGAGTAAAATGGAGTAGAATACAAACAGGACAGAGAACAGACACAAGAGAGAGAAACAGACAAACCAAACAGAAGAGTGACAAATTCAGTTCTGATTTTTGTCAGTTCTTGCATTTGTTTAATACTTTGTAATAAAGAAAAGGTGGAGAGAGTAGTCAGAGTAGACGGAGACGAGAAACAAGACGAAGAAGCATAGTGTGAAAGTTTTAAGATGGAGAGTAAATGATTAAGGAAGATCCGAGATCTACTGGAAAACATTTTTTTTTTTCTCTCAATCAATAACTGAACACTTGATCCAAGTTGTTTAAGTCCTTGCCCCGTTTTCTCCCTCGTTTCTGATCAGAGCTCCATAAATCCAAGCTGTAAACCCCCTCATCCTCCAGGAGAGCTGCTATATTCAATCAGTCCTTCCTGTCAGGTTCCTTCATAGAAACATCTTGTCGGGGGTTTTTCTCTGCTTCTCTGACAGGTTATAGTTCCCAACAATATTCACACAAAACCTATCAGAGAAGATCAGGTCCAGGGTTAGTCTCCCCTATCTAATCGTTCCTTATTTGTATTTCACTCAGGTTGTATGACCCTATAAAAAGCACCAAATGATCAGCTTGAGCACCCAGAGGGATCCACACCCTGGTCTCTGCCCAGGTCCGCCCTCTCCACACGAGCTGCTCTTTCCATTCCTATCAGGGCCTCTGTTCAGAAACGCACTACTTAGGTTAACGTTAGCGCACCGTCTTCACTGTGCTGCACAAGAATCACGATTTACACACATGACAAGGACTTAGTGGCCCTACATTAAAGATGGCTGCAAACAGCTTGGCAGTGATTGAAAACTGTGAGGGTGGTGAGTTTGAAGGCTGCATAGCACACACTGAACTTCTCTGATTAAACCAGCGCGGGCCTTGGCTCCAGAAGACGTGCAACAACGCCACCCTCGTGTCCAATCGACACACAGCCATCAATTTCAGTCAGATCATGCCATCCGTTTAAAAAAGTATTTAATTAAAATCTTTACTCATAAAAACACAAGAAGTTTCAAAATGTAACAAAGATGGCGGCGGCAATGCTGCTACACAGTCTAGAAAAGGTGGCAGCATGCGCCTGCCTTGAGTGCACACTTGCAATAACAAATATTTGTGGGCGGGGCGATGCGATTCGGCGGTCTCACGAGGTGATCGCGGATTGTCGCAGCTCTGCCGTCAAGTAACGTAAGCAAAGAGAGACACGCAGCTCTGAATCCTCTTCACAACAACTTCCCGTCAAAGAAAAAGCTTCACATCCTCAAGCAGTCCAACAACCAGAGGTTTAAGCTGCAAGTCTATTTATTCCCAGGCAAAGTCAAAGCGGGTGAGTGAAGCTGTAGCTACGGAAGCTGAGATGGGGCAAAACGACTCCAGGAGGCCGGGTTGTTGTAATAAAGCTTCAGGTCAACATACCAGCTTAAAATTCAAATATACTCCCAACAACCCGTTATTTCACCCAACAACGTTCAGCACATCACAGCCAAAGTTACAGTTTCTGCCAGTTAAAATGTGTAGCTGCAGATTAATGAACAAATGCATAAAAACACGGCCACACATTGTTTTATAAACGCTCAGCCACCAGCTCTGCTAAAGAGTTTTCCTGCTGAGCAAAGCTGGAAGTAACTTAGCTTAAGAACCCGCACTGAGTCTATAGCTTTTACCACTGTATGATTATAAATCACTCAAAGCTAAGCTCTCAGCTAGATAACAAAAATACAGAAAGCAAAACAAACATGTCGTATGAAGAAATGTAAATTACTCTTAACTAATATCATGTAACAGACAGAAACATAATGCAAATGTTGCAGAATAACTGTTTAATCATCTGAGTCGTGTTAAATAGTTTGCCTTCAGCTCGTCACCGTTTTCATCCCTGGTTCTGAACGCTGTGCAGTAGCAGAAGGCTCAAACATTCAAGAGAGGAAGCTCCAAAAGGAAAAGTTTCAGAGAGAACTCATGCAAGCAGTTATCTAACAGTCAGCTTCACCACTGAGGTACAAGGAGAGGAGAAATAAAGAGACGCTCGTTTTGGGTTCCTCGGGTTCTGTCCTCAGTCCGACTGTTTCTAATCTAGATCACAGATCTAAAAGCTCAGCAGCTACAGAATCAGTCTCACTCAAAACCTGCATCAGCTCATATCCTCACACTACTAAAGCACTGATTCTACACGACACAGTAAAAAAGGCTGGCAGACACCGGAAGGTCACCTAAATCATAAGTTCACCTTCATCTCGCTTTCCTTTTGCCAACAATCTGAGTTAGCAGCGTTGCATAAAAAGCTGACTTTTTCCACAAATAATAGAAACGCTACTAATTTGAACCAAACGTATGCAGAGATGGAAGGAAACTGAAACAAGGTTAAAGTTACGCCAACTTTCTCCCATGATTAAAATAAATCACCTGTCTCACAGGTCAGCCACAGCATCACACCGACATGGGGGCCGAACACCCTCTCTGAGGAACACCAGGGTCATCTGCTGGGCTGGACGCTAACGTCTCTAGATGGCAAAACCCTACAGCTTCCTACGCTCGACTCTAAAACCGGGTCTGACTCTGACTGGCAGAGGCAAACTCTGCTAGAACACAGCTGGAAATTATTTTCCACAACTTAAAATCTGCAACAGAGCCGATGGAGATCAGAATAAATCTAATAGAGTGGGAGAATGGTTGATTTGTCTGTGTTCTTGCATACTGCATTTGCATTGATGTGAACGTGCAGGTCTTTAAAAGACCATGGATGATTTAGCACCTGGAAGAAGACAGCTGTACCTCTTCACAAGAATGACACTGCAAAATGTTCTCATTTCTATTAAATGTTGGCTAAGGAGGCGGTTAAATACTTTAGAATATCAACACTTTTTTTATTTAAATACATGACTGCCAGAAAGGGAAGTAAATCTGTGTTTCCCAGTATTGCTCACATTCAAGGGTGTGTGGAGGGTTTTCTTCTAAACACTTTGTAGCTGCATTTGACTTTTTCACCGATTCGGTTCTTCACAAATTTCAATCACAGTAGATGTCAAGAGCTAATGTCAACAAAAAAAATAAAAATTAAAAATAAATCCAGCCAATCAGTTACTGGGAACGACAGGAATAAACTGGCAGAAGCTGGTGCAAAAAAGCAGCAATGAGGTGTGGTTTTGGCCCTGGTCAGTTTTATGTTTCGTGATTTCAAGAGATAAAAACGTGACGTTTCATAAACAGCAAAAAATAGAGCTTTAAATTTCTTGAAGCCACGTTTCACAAGTGTGAGCAGGTCATCGTTTCTGCATGACTTCTCTGTTCGTTTTTTGGTATTATTTACAGCTATTGTACAAAAAGATTCAAGCCAACACGCAGAAAACCGTCCAAATCCACAGGTAGTAGGTGTAGGATTTCCATTATACTGGCGAGCATAAAGGGATTTCATTATTGCAACACAACTCAAGAGGTTCTATGTAATTCATTCATTGTGTGTGGACCACATTTAAACCGTTGGTTCTTCCAGGATCTGCAGACTCGCCACAGTCAATATCGCCTATCAGGTGAGATTAAAACTTTTTCCACTGTCATGTCATTTCAGCTTGTTTCCATTTTCCAACTTCACTGGTGCTTCGTTGTAAAGCTTTCAGCACCTCGTTTCTAAAAAAGAACAGAGTAGAGTCACGTCTATTCAATTCAAACATCTTAAGTGTACAGTCCAAGGTCACTTCAAATGTCAGATGCATTTATTTCCTCACTGACTTGCTGACCAGAAGGCCACACACTCATTTACAAGCTGTCCAATTATCCACATGATTACTTTCAGGGCACAGAGAATGATTTCCTCTTTCATGGCCACTGGATAAAATCTGTGCTGGTTGTTAGGGCAGACTCTCATCAAAACTGCCGGACAACATGTTTAACCACAAGGCAGCTTCACTAACATCTGCACCAAAACTCAGCAATCACTCACCAGGTTAAACATATGAGATTAAAAAGTATGCAATAATGAGAAAACCCTACACTTAGTACCTTCAAGTTCATCTTAGGTGTTTGGAAGAGATGGTCATTTTTAGGGAACAGGAACATTTACACAGTTACAACTCACAAAAGTGCATAAATGACCACCAGAGAAGAGAAGAGAACAAGAGAAGAAAAGGAAAGAGAAGAGAAAAGAAGAGAAGAGAAGACTGGTTCGGGGAACAGAAGATAAAAGAAAATACTTTTATCTTTGCGTGAAGCTTTACTTCCTGTAGGCTTCAAGCGCCTTAAAATGCCAAACATCTTCCAAAGTAGAGATAAAATCTCAACTTAAAAATAAAAGAAACAAATTATTCAAGTCATTCTTCCTTTCTTACAAAGCCCGCTGTGCGCATCAGGGTTGGAGGGGCTTTGCTTGTTAAACAAAGCACACCCAGCCCCCTTTTCCTAGATTTCAATGCCTTAAAAAGCGCTCATTTCATGAGTACAGTACTTCAAAATAGAAACTCAAACAAGTTTCAGTATGACTATTTAAAAAAACCAATATTTCTATGTTTACCCGATTGAATAAAATCGCTTTGATGATGTGTTTGCAAGTCCTTAAAAGGAGATTTTGTTTTGACGCTGGCCAGTTGATTCAAATGCTTTGCACCTGATCTTCAGCTAAAATCATACAAACAACTAACCAGCTAGTTATGAATATAAGAGACAGAGGTGCAGCCAGCAGCAACTGTAAGTAACCAAAGTGAAAAGAAAAGGAAATCACCAGTTATGCAGAAACAAAATCCCACTGTGAGATGAAGATGTGAAGACTAACGTCTAATTTAAATTAAGACATTTTTTCTTGTACGTGTGGGATCATTTCTTGAGTCAACACTCCTGTAGAAGAAAACTGAGGATGGGAAACAATAGTGAAAATCCATGCGTGTGTGTGTGTGAGCATTAGCAATTATTAAATTCAAGCTCTTTCTGTGTATTTGTTAGATTCTTTTTTCAGTTCAGGTATCCCGTTTCGGAGAACTGCAGGTGCATGTGTGACTGTATGTCCGTGAACACATAATGAAGCGTGTGGTGACGGGAAACGTGTGTGTTTGGCAGAATGAAACCAGCGGGTGCTGCAGTTTAGCGAGGCCCAGCAGGAGGAGCCAGCGAGCAGACGCTTGAGGCCGTGTTGGTAATCCTGGTGTGCGTCGGATCCTGACCGGTCTGAACGCGGCTCCTTTAAGTCAGCTGGTGAGGCGCCTCGAGCATCTCCATCAGAAAGGTGTCAATGGGCGTGTCACCAATCAGTTTAAAGAAGAATAGATGCTCCAGGCACTTCAGACCGATGGAGCGCAGTGCTGGGAGTCGGAGGAGGAGCTTGGCAAACCTGGATGAAGAACAAATGGGTTAATGAAAAATCAGATTTACTGAACAATGAATAACCGTAAAAAATTTTGTGTTTGTCTAAAAATGTTTAAAGTTTTACTGTACCTGCCCTGCTGGTCAGGGTATTTCTGTTTGCAATACGATTCAAGAGACGCATAAACTCTCTCTCGCAGAAGCTCCACCTCACTGGGGTTGGACAAACCCTTGGCATCTTTCAACACAAAAAGAAAAAATATACAATCAGTACCTTGAATTTAATCCATTTTAGATGCCTCTCCATGTAAAATAACACAAATTTCCGTCTAGAACAGTTTTAACAAGGTTTTTGATATAGCAACAGTCTTTACCTGGGTTAAAGAGAATGATGGCGCGAAGGCAACCCAGCTCTGACTTGTCCATCTGCATATCTCTCATTTTGCTTACAAGCTCTGTCAGAACCCTGAAGAGAAAAGAGACATGCAGTAGAGCGATACATACGGCGGGGATGCCACAATGGTGGAGTTCATTAAGAGAACAGAAGTAGAGGAAAGAATGAAAGACAAAAAGCAGAATATTAAAAAAAGAGACACGGAGGAAATGACTCCTAAGAAAAACAGACTCCATAGTCCCAGATGGTTATTCATAATTGCTTCTCAATGGTTATTGCATTAGGTATGGCATGGCTGAACTGCTGGTTCTGCACAAGAAAATAAAGAAGGGAAAAAAAAGGTTTTAAACCAAAGAGGCAAATCTAACGGCTGACTGAGAGCTGGCCTGTTTAAATACAGATCTACTAGAAAATGTGAATGTTGATAATGTTGTCGTTAAAATCTGAAACTGACCACAACTGCTGAGAAAACAGTAACACAACTCCATTTTAAATACATAAACATTTAGCTTTAGCAAATTTTATGTTAAGCACAAGTTTGTCATCCAGAGATCAACATTTTTAACTGCTGCTGGTATTCAACGGTTTGAGCTTTCAGCACTCCAGTTTGTTTTTACTTTGCTTGGTAATATCTAAATATAAATAAATTTTTTTGACTCTTTAAGTATGGAAGCTGAAATGAAACCTTCTTTTTTTATATTCTCACAATTTGCTTTGTATGTTCCTCATGTGCATATTTAACTTCGGCTAAATAAAATATGTTAATTTAGGATTCTGGGTATTATCCACTCCTGACATCTGAATTCACAACAACTAAGATGTTCAAAAACATGCCTGAAGCATCTGACCTGTCTTAGTAACATTTCAACACAATTTTGTTTATAAACATGTATAAACAAAAAACAAAATAGCATGCTTTGTGAGAAATGTAAGAATTTATTAACAGCATCTCACAGAAATATAACCTGTAATAAAAACACAAAGAAACCATCAAGAAGGATTAAGAAAAACAAAGTCATGCAAATTAGGGTCTGCTTACTTACTGATGGATCATCTAAGATCCAGATGAAGGTTTTCTGTTTAATGTATTTTCACAATACCATATGAATGGTTTATATTCACACTGACGGTGTAAATTAATTTGGTTTGAAAGTTAGTAGTATAAAAGAAGGAAAGAGGAAATTTTTCAGAAGGTATGAAAAACACATGCTACTGATGTGATGAAATGGGCGTGCCCAATCACAGGTGGTGTCTACTGACGCAGGCCAACGCAATTTCCATAAACCTCCACGGTAAAGTAGCATAAATAAAAACTGAGGACTGGTGGAATATCATTTCCATCCAAACACAAATCATTTGACTCCACTACTATGTTGCACACAACATCTTAAATAATCCAATTCACTCATTTCCGTTTTGCTGTTTTTGTCTCATCTGATGTCAAACGCGATGGGCAGAACATTCCTCTAATGTTCTTATGCAATAAAAGTCATAAAAAGAAGAAAAGGTCAAGCTAGCTTTCAGACAAGGCTGAGTAGTTCCTGTTCAGATTTTTATGTTGTACCAAGGAATCATAAAACTGTTGCTGCGATCTAGAAAGAGCTTCAAAGCCTCAGCTTCTCTGTTTATTTTTACACCGAGTCAAAGAGGAGGGGTTCAAGAGAAGTGTTTGTGTAGTGGCGTAATTACCTGTCAAATAGGGCCCCAACCTCAGCATTGTTCGCCCTGTGTATTCAATCACAATGTGTTATTACAATGTCATTACACAGATGGTCATTACAGTATTCTGCCTGTGTGCTGAGATCTTCACCTCTACATGTAGTCCATGCGTAGACATGACTTCACCACTTTAAAACTGAAATCATTTGAAATCTATTGTCTGGATTTTCTGCTGTATTGCACAGAAACCAGAACACTGTTTGGGGTCAAATGCTTTATTAAATAATTAAAAACTAAATAGAACAAAATTATGATGTTCCTATATGATTTAGTAAGGAGGAAATTATGATAAATGTCATATTTCAAATTATTAATACTGGAAAATTACAGCTGAATCCATTGACTAGTGGAAATGTTTCAAATGTTTCACTGATCCTGATTTGCATAAGAATAAATTAAAATGTTTAACATGATGTAGCTGTATACTGTATTAAAACTAATAGAGAAAATCATTTTTGACATTATTTTAACCGACAAACGGAGGCGTTATACTTCTTTCTTCCTTTTAATGCACTTAAAACCGTGTCAAAAAGTAACCACTTTTTGTGTTTTGGGTGAAAAAACTAAAACTAAAAATTCTTGTCTCCAAAGTGACTCAATAAATAGTCAAGGCGACGTGATCAAACCTAAAATAAAAATAAAAAATTGTTCTAATTGACACAAAAAACAAGCAAGTTTAAGAATCTAATCCTTCTTGTTTGTTCATGATGAGAGTAAACAGACCTATTTACTTTTAAAGGGGAAACACATCAGGCATTAAAACTCCTTTAATTACTTTAATAACAATTCACACATATTGGTATGTTTACCAAACTTCAAATGACACAAGGCAGCGTTTTGTTTATAATATGGTGGATCAGATTTGAGAGCGTAGATGATGATCACTGTTCTTTAGATCAAATGTCTGAATAAAACTTTAGATGCTTTTCTGATCCAACAGACCTGAATCACATGGCTACTTCGCTGCCGACGTTATGAGAGTTAAAAGTTAAACATTAAATAGATAAATGCATAATTAATTAATTGTACCATGACAAATAGAAAATAATCCAGTTGCAGGAGGAGATCTGAGTTTTGAGGTAATTATCAGCAGAAAATGAATGACTTGCAATGAGCCAGATTTACATAAAACCATTAAAATCTACAGCAAAGCTAACTATTTATAATTAAAGAATTATAGTGTAATTGACAGTGGATTAACACGTTGTGATCAGACTTTGATTTTTTTTTAGGAAGTTCGGACATCTGCAGCAATACATTTTAATTAAGGCAGATAGGAATCTAATACATGGATGGAAGCAGATAACAGATATAAAAGCTTCTTAACACTTTAAATGAGAAAGCTGTACTTTACCTAAGTCTTGCTCTTTAGCGATAATCATCATAAAACCATCTACTATATATGGTTTATCACATTAGAAAATGTCTTAAAATCAAGATAAAATACCAAAAACAAAAAAACTTAAAAACACAAACATGCTTTTTAACATTCACAATAACCGGATGCACGCTTAACATCAAAATTAAATCATTTTAAGGAAACTGCTATAAAATCTTCATTTGTTAGTATTTTTTTATTCTCCAGCCATCGTTATTGGATTAATACATTCTACAGTGGGTCCTACGCCACTAACTCAGGGTGGGTGTGCATGCATGTGCATGGGTAAGCATTAACCACCAGCCTCCCTTGCCTCGCATGCGCTAAAGTCGGACAGCCAGAACAAAAAACACAAATAATAAATAAAAAAAACAAGCAGAATCTTTCAGCCAATGCAGAACACAGCAGTTGCAGCCAACCAAAGATGAGAAGATACTACCCTAAGAACTTAGCCCAGTCAATAATTAATCAACTAAAATAGCATTAAACACTAAACAACAGTATAAAACCATTGAGACAAATGATTGTTAAATTGAAAAGTAAAATTAAAGAAGGGTATTAAATTTTATTTCTTAGTATGGAATAACAATATTGTGCAATAAACTTATTATGTCGAATCCCTCCAGTTAGCAGTATTTTTATACATATACCTGTAGAGTCATGAGAAAACTTTTTGCGTATCTTTTTCTTCCGTACATGCATAAGTAAATTACCTGTCAAATATGGCTCCGACCCCTGCGCTGTGGGCGCTGTTCCTGTGGACATGGAGGCCAGTGGCCAGTAAAATGCCGTCCTTCACCGAGATGGAGCGATGGGAGAAGGACGCAATCAGGAGCTCATTCCAGCCTGTCGGAGAGTCGGCGTCTCAGTGTCTGAACTGAGATACAGCTTTAAGACAAGCTGCAGTTTGTTTTAAATAATCTCTTTCTTTCCTTCTTTCTCCAGTCATTTCTAGAGATGTTTAACCATAATAATGTCTAGCAACGTCTTATTTTTAATCAAAGTAGCTTAATCATTTAAGGTTAAAAGCAGCAAAGTCTTATGAAATACTTTCCATTCTACTAAAACTAAATGTGTTAGAATAGTTGCTAATAAATAAAAGGAACTTGACTTTCTGGCAGGTTTTCTGGCTGGTTTTACACAAATAAGAGGCAACAAGATCTGTGACCATCCTTAACTTAGAAGGATGATCTTTGAAGTAAAGTCTGAACACACTGGAGACGGTTTCATCCATACTTAAAGAGACTGAGAGAGTGAAATAACCATGTACCTTTTTTTGTGACTGCATGGGAAAGATGTTAAAGTTGAACCACTATTAAATAAATTTGTTTGAAAATTATTATTTAGTTTATCAGGATTGTTTTTGTATTGGATTTTCAGGATTCATCCTCTTATATGGTAGGAGAAAAAACAAAACAGCCAAGGAGCTGTCAGGAAACAACATATGAAACACGCTGCACTAAAAAAAATAAATACAAAAAAAACTAATAATTGGTTCATAACACATCAGATTTGTCAACATTTTGAATAATAAGTACCTTCTCCAAATCCCACCACTTGATCACTTGTGTTTTGCCATCTAGATGAAAGATTCAATTAGCTTGAATGATTTCTTATAGTTTTTATAATAATTGTGTTGGAGCTTCCTTTGTTTGCACTGACTGTATTTCATATTGACAGAATGTGTGTAGTTATGTAATTTTTAACCTGCTTTTGTATCACCTTTGTTTGTTTTTAGCATGACAGATTACTCCTTGTCCAAGGGCAACAGATGGGAAACGGCCTTTTTGCTGATTCTGGTGCATTTACAGAAATATTAATGAATGTGTTTGGCCCGGCCACGAATATCAGCACATTACAAATTTCAACCAGTTTGTTATATTTTAAGACCAGGATACAGGTTTGAGCTACAGAGGATAAAATCCTCTTAATATCAAGTTATGACCAAGACTAACCAGCGCGGAGCAAGATGACCTGGTCATCCAGAGGAAGCTCAGAGAAGTGAGGGATCCTCTTGGCCCACTCCACCAGAGTGAAGAGCTGCTTGTCAGCTGCCTGACAGATGTTGGTAACCGGATCGTTGGGCTGAAATGTACAGAAATGGAGAATTAGAGACGATTTATTTTTATACTCTTAGGAACATTCTCCTAGGAATATTTAACTAGACTTGAAGAAGAATAATAAATTAATAATTTTTAAATATCTTTAAACGGTATAATTAATTCAGGATTTAATTTCTAGTATTGTAGTTACTCACAGAGCTTCCGCCTGAACTTCCATCTGCATGAAGCTCCGTCTTTTGCTCCACAGCCATCTCAGCTTCCAAAATCTTCTCCACGGGCATCTCCTCGTTCACTGCGCTGGTCGACTCCACCTCGCCTTCGCGCTCCTTGTTTCTCTGCCGCTCCTCCTGGACAGCTGCAGAACGAGGAATCGGAGCGGGAAAGGAGGAGCAGGGGACCAACAATATTGGAGAAAAGAGTGAGAAAAGTAGAGAAAGTGTGATGAGGATGAGGAGATTAGGTGGATGAAAGCAGGACAGAAAACGAGAAGGACATAAAAGTTTAATGAAAGCAGTAGAAAGAAGGGCATTGGTTTCAAATATGGACAAAATGTATGGACAACGAGAAGAAAAAAATTTATAAAGATCAGCATCAGAAAAAAGAAGCAGAGAAATGAAAGAGATCAGAATGAAAACATGCAAAAGTTAGTCAAATATTAGACATTTCTGTACTTTTACTTTTCTGTATTTTGGGAGCATTGCACTGCAAAATCAGTGGAGACAATTAAACATTAAAATCATGAATTATTTGGTTGCAAAATAATGAAAATATTGTCCAAGAAAAACATGTGACACAACTGAAGCAATGAAACTCCTGAACATGATTTTTTATATTTACAATCAAGGAATTGCTTCACTTCACCTCTGCCCTCATCATTATGTTACACAACAGAATACATAACAGCCAAATAACTTAATATCAACAAATCCATCACACAAAAATATAAAATTTAATCACGGCAGTCAATTGTTAATATTTCGTAAATAAACATCTTCATAGAAATCAGTAATAACCATTTAAAGCAGCGGAACAGAATTTTTACCACTGACAAAAATATTTTTGTAATATTTTACAAAAATATTTTGTACATATTTTTGTAATATTTACAAAAATATATTTGGAGATATTTTAATCCTCCAAATCATAATGAAATAAATTATCTGTAGTGAATGTAGTACTGGGTGATAAAATTAGCTGAAATCTGTTCATTTGGCCTCATTAACATAATAGATGCAGAAACACACTCATTAAATGAATCCTCTTATCCTCCAGACACGCCCTGTTGCTACCAATATAACATTTTCAATATTTTTTCTCAAGTTTATGAATAATGTTTGATTTAGGACGTTGCATCTGCTTGTTAGTCTCAGGGTAAATTCTGATTTATGCCCCCAAGGAATGCTGTTTCAATAATAATAATAATAATAAAAAAACGTTCCTAAAACTGTGATTACAAGAAGTTTTATGTATTATTGAAAATAATTATTACTCCACGAACACCCTTGGGTTGAAATCAGTTAAATGTGTAATAGTAATATTTGATATTGATTTAGTGTGATAAATTTTTATTGCAAAACAGCAATTCTTTGCTCCTCTGAGCTCTCTAGCGCCCCCAGGCTGGAAATCACAGCCTTAAATACTTTCAATAGGAGAAAAGAACAACGTCACTTTATTTACTGTTGGAAACAATGTAGTTAAACGGCCTTTACTCAGGCAAGCGCTTTAAAAAAACGATTTGCTTTCACAACAATCTGCTCTCATCAACTAGGGAAATGGAGAGAGAAAATTAAATGTTGTGCAACTAAACCACAAACAAAGAAAATGAGTGTAAGTAAAAGAAAAAAATGCAGGAAATAAAACATTTCTACTTCCAGCCCCACAAGCATCAAAGCCTCATCTAGCCTCTGAACAAATGTGGAACGGCTCTGTGGTTGACGGCAGGAAATATGCCCTAATTGTGCAGCAATCAGTTGGGAGTAGAACAGCTTTTTAAAGAATGGGGATGATTAAAGAAGAGTTTGTATATTTGGCTAGCTGTGCGTCCACAAGGGGTGAAAATACCTATGGAAGTCATTCAAGGCTTGCTCTGGCCTGCCTCTGTGGCCTGGCATTAAGCTACGGAAAAATATTTTAAATGAGGTCCTTCTAAGCGACAGCAGGCGTAATATGCCTCTATGCCTTGATCGCTCATACAGACAGCCACACCCCCCTCCCTCTCTCTTCTCCTTACATCTGTCGTTCATCTTGGCCACTACAGAAGGAGGGAGGGGGAGAGAGAGAACGAGAGGAAACACAAAAGAGGAAGAGAGGGGGCAAGGGGTTAGTGTTTATAGGACTCATCCACCCCACATCCCCCTCTCGCTCTTCCCATCCTCTACTGTAAACACGTCACCCCCCTTCCTTCAGACGCAGAATATCAACGTCTCTGTTTATCACGCTGCTCAAGTAACAATCAAATAGACATCATGTCATTCGTCCAGTTAGATGCACTAAAACGGACACCAAATATCCAAGCCCAAACAGAAAATAAAAGGTTACAGATTATGTAAGTGATGCCTGGGTTGTTCTACACTGCCAGATTAATTTATAATCTGTAAGAATTGAGAGCAGCGCTGTAGAGACAGACCAATCAGTGTTTTCCACAAACTGACCAGAGATTACACAGAACCATTCAGAAATTATTCAGCTGCTGTGACTGCAAGGACAATTAAAGCAGAAATGCTGTTTCTCTAAATTATGATAGTCTCTAGTCTTTCAGTAGCAAAGAGTAACAAAGATTAATTATAATCTGATCTGATACATTTTATTTTTAAATAACTGCAACAGATGGGGAGGGCTATTTTAGATCAAATTACTGTCATTTTAAAACATACAAAAAAAAATCTGAATTATAAAAAAATAACAGAAAAATGATATGGAAAGATATGTATCCCTGACAGAGACGATACTAAATATTGACCAGGTCTGTGATGAAAATAAAAAAAGAACCTATACTGTCAATATTGATGCAATGATGGTTTTTAGGGCTGCATATAATGTCACAAATATTATCACAAAGAGGCCGGAGAGCAACAGAGTTAGCTAAGTCTCTGTACCACCAATACATCCAGTGACACTTCTTGTTTAAGGCAGAATAAAATGTTTTAAATGGCAAAAAGGTGATAAATTAACTACAACCGAGTCGTTTTAATACCAAAACCAAAAGGCACCAGCCAAAAGAAATCTTTTCCAAACAAATCTTGTCGTTATGGCAACATTCATCAATATTATCACATATAACATGTTTTCTTAATATTTTGCAGCCCTAATAGTTTTTAGTGGTATCACATATTGTCAAATATTACAACTAATGAGTTGAAAAAAGTTTAGTAAAATATGCAAGAACTTCCTATAAAGACCTTCAGCCTGTACATTTTCACTTTACATGGCTAAAATATCATTAATTTAGATCAAATAAAGCTACACGAAATACTGAATTGTACTTTGGTGTGAAATTTTAGCGTAACACTGAGATAATAAAAACACACCGGTAACTTCTTAACTTTAAGAATGACCTCAGGTGGACTGGCTTAGGAAAGGCCCTGAAATGATTTGCAGGAAAAACCCGAATGATGTTGTAAATCATTCAGTCTGTTCCACGTCTGACTGTTTATGGTTCACTTTGAAAATTTAAATAGTGAAAGACTCACTGACAAGTAATTCCACAGTAAGAGTTTTATACAGAACAGAGTCTTTAATTTAAGCAGAATGGTTATGTGCTGCACTTATTCAAAGAGCTAATCAGGGGTGTTCAAGTTTAACTGCTGCACTTTTAGGTTTTTCTGTTTGCACAACTTATCTGATGTATTCAAAAAACCAGAATTAATGTCTGATAGTCCAAAAACGACCCGTCAGCAGCTTCCCGACTCTCTTTACCGCAAAGATTATTAACTTTGTTTGTTATTTAAAAATCTTGAACTAAATAAGATAAAAAAACAAAGCAAAACACTTTTGGTTTTGATCAACAGTAAAATAATTTAAGGGCAGAAAAAACTTTGCCTGTGAAAAAGGCTGATGATTTTAAAAGATTTTGGGTGGAAGACTTTACAAAACGTGTTCTTCTATTGAACTGCAAGTTACAGATAAACAAACCAAAAAAAATTTAAGAGGATCTGAAAGAACATCCCAACCCCAGAGTGCTTAAGAGAGCTACTGATATATTTTAAACCTGTCCCTTTCTGTTGCTTTTTCTCTTATGAAACAGAACATCTATCTTTGGAATAAATGGAAGTCTCTGGATCTTTTTGATGCTTTCTCACCTTCTCTCTTCATTCCCATCGCCAGGCATTTCTGATAGCGGCAGTACTGGCAGCGGTTCCTCTGTCTTTTATCAACTGTGCAGTCTTTATTGTCCCGACAGGTGTAGGTTAGGTCTTTTCGCACTGTTCTCTTGAAGAAGCCTTTACAGCCCTCACAGCTGTAGACGCCATAGTGCTTACCTGAAAAGCAAACGTTGAAGTAGATAGAAAAAGTCAGTCAAACAACTGCAAACTTCTTAAATATTTCAAACACATTGCAATAAAAACAGTGGAACTGAAGAGGATGACAGACCAGAAGATCTGTCTCCACAGATGGAACAAAGGCGTTTCTGGGAAAGCATCGGCCCTGGGCTGTGGGAAGACAGCTGCTTCAAGCCCAGAGGAGGTTTCACATCATCGGAGCTGCTCACTGCATGGAGCCCTGACATGGTCACTGTTGAGTTAATCTAATAGACAAAAGACAAAAGAAAAAAAATAGTTTGTTAATCAAGATCAATCCTTGATTAATTATTCTTAACCCCATTTACAAACTTGCATTTGCCATTTTGTCCCAAACTATTTTCATATCATACAGTAAAACAAAGTCAGATCATGAACATTCATCAAACCAAAATAACAAAAGTAGCAAATAGGTGTATTAAAAGCAATGGTTACATATTTTCCTCCTTTCAATGTTTCTCCATCCCTTTAGGTTCCACCTCTGTTGATGTCTCACTCTAAAAATCTGACAGTAAACAATAAAAAAAGGTTTAAACCTAAAATATAAGTGTCATATATCTGTCTCGAGATAAATTCAGAAGGGAAAAAAGGAATGAATAATAATTTAGAGGGTGTAAAATCAATACTGAAAAAAGGGAATGGCAAATACACAGAAATACAGGAGCCAAAATTGTCCAAAAATCTAATTTTGCATATTTTGGAATAGATTTTCATGAGATTACTGGACACACTTTTTTTTTCTTGACAGCCTGGCTTACCTGGGGGCTGCTAATCGGGCCATATCCCACTGACGGTGTGCCAGGAAGGCAGGGTGAGTCCAGTGATGAGCTAATAACAGAAAAGGGTGAACCAATGCTACTGATGGGGCTGTTGACCCCTGTGGTGGTGATGGGTGGCAGTGAAGTCATGGAAGCTGCTGAGGGAACCAGCGGTGGGGAGCGCTGGCCCGACGGAGGGGAAGACACAGACGAACTGTCTGGACTGCGAGAATCTGACGAGAAAAATAACAGCGAGAATGTAAAAGAGTTTCATACGCATGTGCAACGTAAAAAGGTAACAGAAACCTGCTGTCAGCTGAATGGATTTTAAGCAAAATTCACAGTGTGGAAAATCACTGAGAGTTTAACTATTTTGAAGCTTTAAAATAAAAAGAAATACATTTCTTTATTCAACTGATCCATCAAATGATTTACTGAAGTTTCCAAATTGCATCGTTTTAGATAAAAACTGCAAAACACCATTTGAGATCAAACTGACATAAATTTTCCATGTGGTTCTGAAACAAACATCCATTCTTTAAACATCAGACAAAAAATGTAACAGCACATGGCAACAGTATAATTACTAATTACAGTATAATTAATCAGAGTGGACAACAAAAATCAACATTTCAGAAATCTTTTCATTTCAACAATCTGTATTTATTCATTTTATATTATATTTTACACAACCAGAGGTCAGACTGACTTTGGATGTTGTGTTAAAGAAAATGTCTATTTTTTTAGGTCAGTTTTCTACAAACAAATACTGACAGATTTGACAATGATGAATTCCACCAGAGTGTTTGTTATGATCACTTCAAAATGTTGACACTATCATCTGTCGCTGTCTGGACTGCACTGTCACTGCTTTATGCTGGTTTTGGCCTCGTCTGTTTATCTTTTCTTGAGATAAGACAAATCAGCTGATGAGACTAGTCCTTATAACACTGCTCACACTCATAAACAAGCACAACACTCTCAAAAGTTAATTTCTCACAAAGTGAAATAAATAACATTTGTAAGCTGGCTATTATAGTTTGTCATGTTACACATAATACACTAATAAAGATTTGTAGCTGTTAGTTTTGTTAGATGACAGTTAATAAACTCTAGAGTTAACACTGCTATAAAACAACTCCTCTTAAAGAAATAAAAGATAATATTTATATTTTTTAAATCTTTGGACCCAAACAGAGAGATTTTTTTTCCCTAGGAACTTATAACAACCATTTGTATATTACATTGTTACTTACATTGTAACATTTAGGCAAACGAAATAACCTCATGAAACAATTTTTATTGCTAAAAATAAAACATGTTACAACCCACTTTGCTATTTTAGGATGATAATTTGGAGAAGTGAGCAAGTGTTGCCAGGGTGTCTTATTATAACCATGGCTTTGTTAATGATGATTTTATTACAGGTACTAATATGTATTCAAGTATGACCTTTTAATAATTAATACAAATATTGTTTCTTGTGAACAAACCATTAGAAATAAATAGATCGGTGTCATTTTTTTGCTCACCTCTGCTGTCTCCCATGATGGTGGTTGGGGCGCAGGGGCTGCTTGGCAGCGTCAAGCCGGTGTTCTTTCGTCTCTAACAGCCCACTATCAAACTCGAGACCGCGGACTGAGGCCCGGGCCGGAGTTGGTTTGGGAAACCAAAAACGGGTCTGAAATTCCAACACAAGGAAGAGCAAGAAATAAAAATAAACATATGAGGCTGACATTTCAGTGACGGCAATCAGAATCAAACACTTGTGTAAATGACTGCGATTATTTAATCTGCTGCTGCCAAAAGACATAAAAGCGAATCTGTTGCTTTTTTTCCTGGTCATTTTGTGTAACGTTACAGTTTGGCTTTGAAAAGTAGCCAGCTGCTCAGCTGGTGCCAAGAACGTCCTGTCCGGATATATTACAGGGTTGTAATAGCTCAATATTAATCTAACAGCGTGTTACTGACATAACACATTGTGCGTTTATCGCAGTGATTAAAACATCTCACAGCAACATAGATCAGACGGAGCCCTGACAGATGGTAACAAACCGCTGGTGCTTTAAGACAGCCAGTCGGTCGGGCTCGTAAACTAGCCATGCTAACGTTACAGGAAAACTTAAAATATTAGACCGTGCCGTACAAATAACTTGTTTTACTTATTTTTCAATGTGAAATCAAACGCAAAGCACTCGGCACACAGTTTAAAGAAAGTTGATATTTCTTGTCACGTTTAGAAACCATAAATTAGAGTCTGTTTTAAGTTGGCAAGGTAAGCTAGCTATGCTTAGCCACCTACCCCAGCAAGCTAACTAGATAGCTAAAGTGGATCAGAGGAAAACAGGACAGACAAGAACAAACAGGATTATCACTGGCAGTCCTGCTTCTGTCTCATTCTCTCGCATATATACTAGCTGAATTAGCTAAATGCATATTTATAACAAATAAAAGCGTATTACTGACGGTTTAACGGCGCAGCTTCTTCGCAAGAAAAGATGTGGCGACTAGGCCCCGTGTGTGTCTATCTCTCCCCCCACTTTTCCTCGCACTCATCCCTCCCTCCCTCTCTTCCTCCCCCTGCGCCGATGAAAACATGATGATGGTGGAGGATTTGGCTTAGTGCTCCTGTGCAGTTGAACATTGGCCCCGAAAATCACTGCAACAGCAATAGAGCACCCTGGTTTCGGAGAAAGGATGTGTGGTCATGATGCGCCTCACATGTCTCTGAGAGAGGGCGACACATCCAGTGCAAGAGGTCAGGAGGTCAAGACAAGTTCAGCTTTGCATTTCAATAGCTCCAAAGGTTATTGTCGGACATTGGTGACTTCATCAGTTTCGTTATTGCTTGAACCAGTGTGTACTCTTATGCAATACGCAGAGTTTTATTGCGCCAATAATCACTGCTGAGTAAACACAAAAATGACCTGATTTAATCCATACTATTTACTTTAGTTTTGAGACTAATGATCAAATATAAAAATTAAATAAAGGTATAAAGGGTGAATTTTAATTCTGCAGAACCAATAGTAACCAAAACAGATCAATGCATTATCTCTAAAAAATTTAAAAACTATAAATTGCACAAATGTTTTGCTGAATATTTTTATATGCTGTCAGTATTAATGAGCTGCAATAACAAAACTCATTGATAGTTTTAATTAAAAAAAAATGACTGCACTCTTTATTGTGTAATTAACACTATGTGGGACCAAATAAAACATCTTTTAGGTACACTTCTATGATATTTTTCCATTTTTCATTAGATTAGTTCAACCACATATTTGAAAGTCTTTCTGCTTTTAAAATTTATTTTTATTTGTTTCTAAAGGGGTTGCAGCTATTCTGCTTGGATCAAATTTTGCACGGGATATTTCCCAATCTAAGTGCAAAAGTATCCTGATTTTTTTCTTTTTTTCCAAACATATTCCAAACAAATTCACTGTATATAGAATAGTATACAATACAAGCCTGTTTTCTGTGTAATTTTTTAAAAAAGTGAGCATTTTGAAAATATGACACTAATATAGAATTCATGCAAATTAACTTTTTTATACAGATGAAAATATTTTAATCATGTCACAGTAAAGTTTATTAATTAAAAATATGTAAATATAATTAAATCTCAGAGAAAAAATGTCAAGCAGTTAAGTTCATTATTAAATCAAATTTTGTATTTATTTATACCTTCTCCTTCTGTTAATACACATATCTAATAATAATAATACGCCTCACGTTTTTATGGATGTGTTTTTCTTCATAAGTTTTTTTGTTCAGCGGGATATTCCCATTCTTGAGGAAAATTAGTCTCTTTCAATAGAGATTTGAAATGCATTAGCACCCCCAAGTGGCCCGACATGGTATTACAATTACTTAAAATGAACAAGTTTACGGTTCCTGGAATAAATTAAGCCGAAAGACAGATGAATAAAACCAGTTTTATTTGATTTTGTAAAATTACTTTAATTCTGGCCATATAATAGTGGAATAACTTGTATTTATTGAAGAAATATGAAGGAAACTGCTTGGAATCCTATAAAGCTTAACACAAAACGTTATTTTTGGGAAAAATTATTGTGGATAAAATTATGCCATAACACTATTTATAAGAAATTTTACTTCCTTCTCAGAATTTATTACACCATGTTTTTAACAGATAAGCAAAGCCATTTACTAGTTCTTGTGCAGTTAAGTTAAATGTATGCTAAATGTTAGTCTCAGCTACTTTTTAAAGGCTTTAAATTCAGAGAAAGGGGATAGATAAATATGACCATTATTCTTTGTCATTCTCCTCCATAAAGTTAGAAAATAGTTTTGAAGTTTGTATTGGTTTTTTAAGTCAACAGAGAAAGACAGGGAGCAAAAACCCAGAACAAATATTGTCATATTGTTTTTAATCAGTTTATTCTGAAAACATGTAAGTACAGTACAAAAGTATCAGATTTTAAAACAAAATACATAAAATAATATTTTAAAGCAGATAAAAGCTACTGAAGTCCAAATTCCAGGACAAAGAATAGTTTTATCTTCATGTTCTACAGTGTTTTAAAATTTTGATAATTATCATATTAGCTATACTCATTTATCCAGATTTTAACAGAAGATGGCATATTTACATCTATGCTAGACTAAAATGTTTCTGTGTGTTACATTTCTATATTACTAAAATAGCCTTTTGCATCCTTTTATGTTGATGTCCCTTGAGCTTTTTGTATTTAATCATATCTAGAACAAGGAGAACTTTAAATATTGTGATTTGACTGATGGAAGCAATCAGTTACACCTTTTAATATTATCTAGAAATCATCCTGCAATTTCAAAAACCGAACCCAAGCCTGGACATTTCTTGCATTTCAAACAAACACTAATTAATGCTGAAGATGTCACTATCTAAATATGTGCATGTGTGCCTCACGCATGTGTGTGTCAGTGCTGCGTTAGGGATTAGCCCCAGTGTGTGTCCACTAGTGATTAGCCTGGTCAGTGGGCCTGTTGTGCATTCACTCAGGACATTAGCATATTAATGCAGCCTCGCTCTTGATCTCCCTCTGCCCTCTAACTCTCCCGCTCTGTCCCTCTCTCGTGTTTTCTCTTTCTCTATACATATTTCCCAGACTGCAATGTTGCTTCCTGCAGCTTCAATCTATAAATCTCACCAATTTACGCTCCTCGTGCTGTGAAGCAGCACACAATCTGGCCACACAAACTTTAAGGTTCCTGGTCTTCTTTTTCCCTCCAAAAATCTGCCTCTCCCCCCACTCTTTATGCACCACATTCAAATCCTTCACTTGCTCTCATTTTCCCTTTTCTTTCTCCAGGTCTGCCTCCCCCCTGAACTTTGTCAAACACAGGAAAACACACACAGAAGCAAATTCACAGGAGCAAACACAGAGAGGGTGAGTCCACACACACACACATATACACATTCCCAATCCCCATTCATTCTCCTTTTCTGTCACTTTACCCTTTCCAGTGCAAATTTAGCAAGACCTGCCTTAGACTTCAGTGCTGAAGTGTGAGCCGGACACATTTAGCTGACAAACCTTAACCTTGTTTCCAAGATCTCCTGATCTGCAGAGCAAGATGTGTAGAAACAATTAGACATGCCATCTGTGTGAAAGAAACACTTAAAGTTAGTAGACATTCAATTAATTGGAGTTAATTTTCTTTCTCAATTGATGCAAACTGGATCACATCTTTTGTAATGAGAAGTATTAATGCTTTGAAAAGACTTTTCATTTTTGAAAAAAATATGAGCTTAGCATAGATACAAAGGTGATGTTTACGTTGGATTGCATTTAGGCAAATCAGGTGCTTCCTCTTCACTTCCTGTACTTGTTGCCAGGAAAAATAGCTTTTCTCAACATAAACGCAATATTCTATTAAAACTAAGTTTAAGAAACTTTGATGAAAAGCTTCTGAAAAGCTTTGAGAGCATAAAAATCTTAAAATTACATCGGTCATATTAACAAAACCTTCAGGATGTCTTGCAAAAATGTCAGATGAGTCACTTGAAAGCTTTAGATTTACATAAACTCCACTCTCTGCCTCGTTCAATAACACTCTCCCGCTCCCTGTTTGTCTTTCTGCGCCTCACTTTTCCACCCACAGAGCCGCTGAGTTTGATCCCATCCATGGTGGTCTGTCCCTCGCTGATGTTCGGAGGTCAGGGGCGTGATGTCCATCCACAACTCCTGGTTTCACAAAGGCAGACGCAAGAATTGCGTTTGGACAATCAACTCCAGACCTCCATGTCTCCTTTGGTCATTAGAGGACTGACATTCTTGAAGAGGCAGGTGCATCGCCTGGTTGTGTGGCAGTTGGTGCAGAGCTGATTTAGCGATTTAAGTTTCAAGCCACCAAGCGCTGGGAGAGGATCCGAAATATCAGTTTGTCCACTTGCTGAGAAAAAAGGTTCAAAGCAGTGTTTGTCCGTGGCCTTCAGGTCAGCGATTGTGGATGAAAAAAAAGAAAGACCTGAAAAAAGAAAAAAACCAAGAATAAGCCTGAGAAAGAGAAAGGGAAAAAGCGCTAACTCATGCTTGTATTCTGAGCCGGTGACACCATGATAAACGAAGGGGTCACCACCCGGGGGCAGGCCCGTCCTAAAGGAGCCAGCGCTGTGACCTTGCACAAAAGAAGGAGTGGGTCCCCCCCAACGGTCACACGGATCAAAGAGGACAAAAGCCTGAGATGATAACTCAGCACAGCAGTTGTGCACCTGATTATCAAGCACATAAGCAACAGGGGTAGAAAATTTCCCCAAGTTAGATTAAGTGAGGGTGGAGTAATGGGATGCTTGAGAATTAAAAAGTAAAACCGTGACTCGCTCTAATCTGATTTGCCGAATGCAACATTTTCTCTTTATCTGATTTGCTCTGTTAGGCGTTCTCTCTTTCTGTGGGACTCAGTCTTTATCCAAATGATGCGGTCTTTGGTGAGGCCTGGCCTATTCATCCAAACCCCATGTGCTGTGTGCCCACCATTGAGGTGCAGAGCAGCATGGTCACAAAGGATGGCAGCAACTCAGCAAGCTTGTTCCTTAAAGTTTTAAGCCTGTGTTCAGAATAAAGTTGGCAGTTAGAGCCAGAAAATCTTTCATTTTGTTGAAAAAATAAATTCAAAGTGGAATCTCTTAAATGCTTTCTTAAGTCCTGGTATGTTTCAGCATTGCAATAGTAAGTTTACAACATTTCAATTATGTTTTCCTAATGAAGTCCATAAAGTCTTATGGTTAAAAGTTGTTTTTAACAGTTGCAAATGCCTTATGCATTAACAGAAAGGATTTGTTTTGCATTCCTAACAATTTACATAAAGTCTTTGCTCCATTTTCCTAACCTCATCCTTTAAAACAAGCACTGATCCTGCTGGAATTAAAAAGGCCCGAAAGCCTAAACTTTTCTGCCTCACACTTGTCTGCAGGCACTGATAATAGTCGGTGCCCTGTTTAAAAGTGACAAAAAAGATGTATTACCTAAAGGAAAGGAGGCTTGTAGTGCCAGGTATTAAGACCCTGTGGGACATAAAATCTGGATCAAGAATTTCTGCAAAAAGCCCGCCATAAAGTCCGTCTCAACCACCGATCATTCATTCTTACATGTGCGACCGACATCCTCTCTTCTATTCCATCCTCCTTTCGTTCTGGGTCGAATTTTAGCTGCATCGCTGTCGACGTCTGACCGCACTTGTCCTACTTCTCCATCTTTCACTCTCTCTGCTTTTGCCTCTTCTGATCCTGCATCCTTCTCCCTCTCCTTCTTCAACCCTTTCTGCCGGGCCCACCCTCCGCCTTTACATTTCCTCTTGGTTTCCCCGCCCTCTTTCTCCTCTCTCTCCCTCTTCTTTCACTCATTCCTTGTCTCTCGCTCTCTCTCTACCCTCATTTCATGCAGCGCTGGGGTTACCTAAGAGACTGGGCCTCAATGGAGAAAATCTCCTTTGGTACAATGAATTGGGCAAGAGGCAGAGGGGTGGGAGAGAAATGGGGGGTGCAGGGTAAAATCAGGGGGTGCTGGACACAGGAAGGGAGGTGGGGTGAAGGGAAAGTGAAGGGAAAAGATAGTGGGATGCAGATGCATGCAGGGATGGAAGGGGGATACGAAAAATTGAATAAGTAGCTTCGCTTGTGTGATTTCGCCTCAGTGGTCAGTCTTTTGATGGATACTTATGATGCCCAACCTCCCCCCACCTGCTCGCCACTCGGACCAGTTGGTCCCACTAATTAAGAATGAACTAATTTGAGGTGTTCAATAAAATTTCTAAAGAACTTCAAATAAATCCTAAAAATTATTAAACGAAAGTCTCATATTGATTGATATTGACATTGTCAAAAGTTCAAAATAATTTTGTGTGCATGAGCTGAGCGACGTCAGTGTCTGTAGGTGCCGTTTTGATTGTTCACTGTTTATTTGCTCTTGGCTGGAAGTACAAGATGGCACCCAAAGGAGCATAGTTTTTTTTACAAAGACAAAAAGTGTTTAAACAGCATGAACCTTCCCTATTCAAGACAAGTAATCACACAATACCCCTTTAATCTTTTCCTTGTCTCAGCTTGGGAGATGTTCTCTGACAAAAAAAGAAAAAAATGGAGGCCTGACACATGCAGTCTTGTTTGGAGGTTAGTTACTGATTAGCACTAAAGTGTTGCAGTTCATTTTCTTGTTGCACCTTATTGAGCTCCACGGCCATTCTATTAACTTTGTCATTTGTCTCTGAGTTGGCAAACAGATCTCCTGCTGCTCAGTTTTGTCTCTTTACAACTCATCCCCCCTCCACGAACCCCTCATTACACCCGAAGATGTGAGAAAACAATAGAGCTAATAAAAGAAGCAGAGAAATAATTACAACACCGCTAAGAAGCTGGCCCACGCCCCAACCCATCAAAAGCAGCAAGCAGTAAATCTGGATATGGGGGCAACGTTGGGGTTCTTTTAATGCGCTTTTCAGATGAAATGATACTTATCCTTATTTCCATGTATGTCCGTGTAAATGCCAGGATGAATCTGGGATCTCTGTGTTAATGACTCTATCAGGGCCTGATACCCACAGGCTCCTGCTGAGGAAAGAGATCCAAAGGGATTGGGGTGTTTGAGTGTGGCTCAGGACGTGTCAAAGTTGGTGTTTGGGGTGCTCTGAGTGTGTGTGTGTGTGTGTGTATAAGTATGTGTGTGTGTTTAAAACTGGGGACTAAAGGGAGGGGGTGGCGAGGGCAGATTGTCCCTTCTGCTGAATGAAGTTATTTCCAGGCCTCTGTCCATCTGTTACCGTGGCAGCAGCAGTGACCAAGGTGTTGCCATGGTGAGGTGGACACAAAAAGGCGTGGCGTGGGAACGGGTCCAGGGGTCAGGAGTGAGGGTCGCGGGGTCAGGGGTCACAGCCAGCTGGACAGCACACAAGAGGCGATCAGGGTGAGAAAAGAAGGAGGGAAAGTTTCATTCTCTTTCTCTTTTTTCACCTTTTCTTCTCTTGGTTTTTCTGCTCTGGAGGGAGACGTCCGAAGAGTGGACACCACTGGACATTAACATTGAACTGGGGCGGTGAGATGAAAAAGAAGGGGGGTGAAGGGTGGATGAAGGTCCATGGTTTCACAGAGTGGGGCCCCCACAATGTCCAGACTTTGGGTGGGGGGGCTTCCCTCCATTAGGCCTTCTACCTTACTGACGTCTAATCGCGCAAAGCATTTGACAGGCAATTGACTCCAGTCAATGTACGCGCAAATGTGACTCCGTGGACGGCTGTGTGTGTCTGTCTGTGTGGCCACCGTGGGTTCGATACCCAGACCAAACAAAGCCTTTTTGACAACATTTCAGTTTGTGCTCAAAAACGTTTTGAGACAATGGAACAAACTGAAAGCGGTAATGAATCAAAATCATGGACAGAAGGTGGGAAAGAGCCGCCATAATATCCTTACATGGAACAAAGTCCCATAGACTTTCATAAAACAGTCAAAACGTTGAATCTGAACCTTTTTGATTTGAAACAGTCTCTCTTTTTTGTGGCTGTGGACACAAAAATAACTGCAGCAGTCATGTATTATTTTCTTTGAAAGAGTTTGTATTTGACGGCTTAATGGGTTTTGTGCTGGAGAAACAATGTTCAAAATTTTTCATTGGGCTTTTAACTATTTATTTGAAACCTTCTTTTCTCCAGTGTTTAATGATGACAGTAAAATAACTACAATTCTTTTCAAACACAAGAACTGTGCGCACAAGTTTTAATCTAATAAGGATTTTCTCCAATCCATACAGATGAAGAATTACATACAAGAGCGAATGCATACAACTGTTTTTTATTTATATTTATAAATCGTTCACCTAAACTAGTTGATTTTATTAACCAGATCAGATTAAGCACTGTCAGTTTTAATGTGTATTTTAATTATTTTTTTGGTTGAAACTCTAAATATTGTAAAATCGTTACTTATGTGACATAAGTTCTTATCTTTCGGGGAAAGGAAATTTTTGCGAGTCGTTAGGAACAATTCAGGAAACACCAAAGCTCTGGCCTATCATGAACTGGAGATGCTGGAACCACATCCTTACTGTCTGTAGTGAAGTGATTTTAACATCAATGAGGACTGAGAGGGAAATAAGTAGAAAAGAAACGCATGCTGCCCACATGGATAAACCAGAGATCGATGTTGAAAAGGGACTGAGATTTGAAGAAGGCCTTCATGCACAGATGAACACTGTACCAATATCTGGTATGGTTGTGGAGCACTGAACAAAGCAGAATAATGAAGAATAAGGACTATTTTTAAATTAAACTGCTAGACAGTTAAAAGTTGGAGGTAATCTGGTGTTCCACTGACGTACTGATTCCAAACACACATCCAAACAGGTTGAGGAATGGATAAAACTGGCTGTCATCAATTTTCTGGCATGGCCTTGCTGAAGCCTTGGCCTTAACAGTATTAACAATGTATGAAGAACACAAGAAATATTTACATATTTAATCAAATACTATCCAACTTCCTGCACTCAATTCTTATGTGACTGAAAGTTGTGTCGTAAATAAATATTCCACGGCTGAAAAAGTAGTTTTAATGCATCCTGATAGATATGAAATTTCATTGATTGCTTTTTGCACGTTCTGTTGTGCAACATGTTATTAGTTTGTATTTTAAAATGTGGTCTTTATTGGCAGAAAAACATCATAACTTGCATAAAAACTTTGCCCTGATTTGTCTGGTGCAGGCTGATATAGGTCAGTAGGACAGACCCGGTTCTCTGGTCCAATTAGATTTAAGGTAACCATCAGCAGACAGCATAAATTATTTTTAGTTTTTCATGTTTTTTTTTTTTAATTGTAATATCCAGACATGTTGCATGTGTTGTTTCATTCTCTGCTTTTTGTTATGCTTTTTAGATTTGTCTTTATCCTCTCCAACATGTTAGGTAAAAACGTTTTTGAGTAAATTTAGTTTTATTTACAGATCAGGTTATGATGACATAGATGTGGCTTTATTGTTTAATAAATACTTCAAAATTACAGACTGTAAACATCTGATGATTTATTTGATTTTAGACATAATTATTGGTTTTATTCAAAAAGGAACATATTAAATAACATATTTCTAAAAAAAACCTTAAGGATGTACAAGCAGAACATTATAGGTATAAAACATGGCGTGGTCTCCATGGTTCACGTCTCTTGGCAGTTGACTGCTTGGACAGACTCCAGCTCCTCTGTGACCCGAGAGGATAATATAGATTAAGAAAATGAGGGAGTGGATGAGATGTTACTTTCCTAGATGCAACTGTGGAAAGCATAGTGGAGAATGCTTTTATAAAGTATTCAATTAATATTCATCATATGATCAAATAATGTTACAGTTTTGGCTTAATTCTGTGATAAAAGCTTCAAGAGGTATTTGGTGATCTGTTTCTATATAAATTCCAGCTCTAAACAAAAATGCCTTCATTGTTTGTGTTTTTAGAGATGCTAGAGATGAATGATGATCAGTTCAGGTAGCATTGACATAGAAAGCTGCAGTGAAAGGCTAAAGATTGAAATGTCTACCTGCTCCATGGCGAAATGAAGAGACGGCAAATGTTGAGCCGCATCAGTGGATAACACATTATGACAACGTGGATAAGAAGGCGCTTACAATGCAATTACACACACACACACTAACTCACGCACACACACACACTAACTCACACACATTGCACAGAGTAAACACACTGGTCCCCCCTTAGACCTTAATAGTTTCAGGGATGAAGGGAGTGCAGGATCCATACCCTTCCATAGGCCATATTAATAGGATTAGGAGCAGCCTCAGGAGGACATGGCAGGCCAAGTCCAACGCTCCGCTTGACATCTTTTGTCCACGAGCCCTGAGACGCAGCTCCCAGCAATAGGATGAGGGACAAAGGCTTTTGAATATTGCGATGTAGCTACAAATATTTCCCGATGGGGGAACGCTGAACCTCAAGTTCCAGCAGATAAAATTAGAAGACAGCTGTTTTGACAACTCAATCAGTTTTTGAGATAAATCAGATTAATTTAGCTTTTTCTGTGTGCACATTAGTGAGTTTGACTGGGTGAATGTGGCTCTGGTGTAAAGTGCTTAGAGAGGTGAGTAAGACTAGAAAAGCCCTGTATAAAATTCAGTCCAGATGGTCCAGATATTGAGACAAAGACGGAACCAGTACCGTCACAGAAAATACCCAATTGAATGAAGAAATCTTAAAACCTTAGGACTAGACATCACAAGGTTTATACATTAGTTACATTTGGCAGTTTCAGACTTGTTCAAGATTTACAGGACCCATAGAAACCGCTTAGAGTAAAATGTCTTGCCAGTAAGTTATTAAAATTCTCCTGTCAGCTTTACTGAAGATGGATTATACAAGTTCTGAGTTGAGGTGAAGAGAAACAAAAGAAGGTGCTTCATCCATTATTTACTGGGGATTTCTCTGGACTGATTGTATTTAAAAGCAAAGCTGGTTTCATTACGTTGCAGTAATTAGACTGACACAAAAAAAGGCAACTGGAAATTGTTTCGTTTCCCCTGATGTGTTCTTGGATCCATCTTCAGTTTCCTTTGTTATATTCTTTTTCTTGACTCAAGAATCAGTCCACTGCCTACTGATAGTCAATTGACAATATTTCCTTTTTTCAGAAGTCCTAAATATCCTCAGTTAGAGTCTTAAATCCATTGACAATCTGCTCCTATTTAAAGCTTCTTATTGACTGATTACAATTTACCTAACAGGATCAAATGTTGATGAGGCTGCAGGCATTACTGCATCAATGTATCACACTGAAGCATCACATCATGTGCAATGAGTAGTGTGTGATAAGTTGTTTTTTTCAATTATACTGTATGTGCATAATATTCAGTTTATACATCAGTTTACTTATTTTTTTTTAAATTGTGAAATTCCCCCCCCAAAAAAACGTTGGTAAGTTTTGGATGATATAATTCTTGTTTTCTTTGGCTTGTTTTCTTTGGCTTGTTCTAATTTCTTCAAAACTATTTATGGAATATGAAATATGTTTGCATCCTCCTGGATGGTTGCTTACAATAAACTACATTGTAATAAAGCAACAATCAATATTCAATGCATCTCTGTAAATGTACCTTCAGTAGAGTCCTGATAAAAAGAATGTACACCCCCATTAATTCCTGTGGTTTCTACGTTCTGTGCCTCTCTGGGCCGTTGGGATGGACACAGTTTTAACATTTTGGTGAAACAGTAAAACTGGCAGTGCAGTTTTCTCCTATTATAGTTTTATCATCACTGCGAATATAAACTCCTCAAAAAATCATAATCAGTTTCTGTGTGACATACCTATGTATTCAACTACTATTGACAAAGAAGTGGAACTCTTTTGTGTAAGAGTATTATCTTATTTTTAAGATGATTAAAATGTTCTGTTTTACCATTCTGGTACTGATGATCAGGATGTTCTATTGAACTTTCATCAGATCGTGCTCAGTTTGAGCAATTATTGACATTCTCAGCGATCGCCTCACATCCCGTGCCATCAGCGAGTGACACAGAGATTCTCTGTCCTCTCCCTGACCACAGAACTCTGGGAGTTCGACCAAAACCCGTTTTATGACCAAGAGCTGCTGACACTCACTTCCTGCCAAGAAAAAGGAAGACTAGGTACAAACTCATCAAAAGCACATATTAACAGAAAACCATTAAATATTTTTTTTGTGTGCTTTAGGGAAGGTGTTGAACACGTTTGCACCGGCAGGCCGAAGGTTTGGGATTTATGCCTAAGTCTTGACGTCCAATCGTAGAACATTGGTGAATGAAATGTTTTAACTTGGAGATTAATCTAAGACAATAAATAATTAAACATCACTACCAAAGTAAAACATGAATCAATTAAAACAATTTGTTTACCTTCAAATGAACTTTTTCCGCCTTGTTCAGTTTATGGGCTGCAGATCCCAGAATGTTTACATCTTGTGCAAAACAAACACTTGAAATATGTTAAAATTGATTTAAATATCATAAAGAGAGGAAAATATTCCCAAAACTTTCACTTGACCAGGTTATCAGAAATGATGCATTAAGTCCCAGAAGTTTTTTTTATTTAGAGCTTTAGAAAGCAGAAACACAAAGAGGACAGAGAGTAATTGTCAAGGTAAGTGTTTCTCTCAAACATCAAAATATCTAATTGTCTTAGAGAGGCCAGATCTTTGTTGTGGTTTCTGATGAAACCACAACAATGAGCCGATGTGTTCAAAGTGGCTTTGGGGGATGACTGATTGGTAGGTGGAAGTGCACAGCTCCCTGGTGATTTTTGGCTTACAAATAGGTGAAAGTGGCTGAAGAGACTAAATAGGTGATTTATGTTGAGTGAAGTCAGAATGGAGGATCTGAGTGACTCTTGTGGAAGGAGGTAAATAGTCCGGGCCGGTTGGGCAGTGGTGGTCTTACTCAGAGCGAAACTTGAAGCTCTGATCATTTCTCCAGTGGAGGCTTGAGATGAGATCCAGAGGTTTGTTGTATTAGGAGTCCCAATGTTTACTAAGTCAATGATTTAACAGAGAGAATAATACTAGGAAAACTTAATTACCTTTGCGCTAGGTCAAATCATCGACTCACCAGTTGATATATCCATCTTGTCTTACTTTGTTGCTTCCTGCTTTCCTTAACCATGTAGACAAACCACAGAGTGTCAGTTAATTTCCAACTGTAGTTAAGTATTTTTGTGAATAATAGACATAACTCATGTACAATTTAATACAACTGTACATTATTTTATAGATACTTTAATTTGCACAAGATTTCCTTATATTTTGGTTCTGATCCCCAGTCCTCCCAATAAGTTAACTCTTATTGCATGACAGATTGGGAACCTTAAAACCATAATAATTATTGTTGACCTCCAGATAGATCCTAATTGTTGGAACCATGTAATCATATTTCCTCACAGCAATTTATTGGTGGAATAAAGAAAATGACTTTAAACAGTAAGTTGTAAAAGGCGGTACAAGTCCTTCCTTCCCCCCTTGGCAGATATGTGGCTTTTAGAAATGACCTGCTGCAGGCAGAAACCCAAAGATTACTGTAAAAATCCTCCAAAACTATAATGGTATGAAGCGGTAAAGGGTTGAGATGACCTGCCCCACTTGCTACAACCAAAGGTGACAGATGGGCAATGAGTAAGAGTCCTGCTGGTCCTTTCAGCCAAGATCCTTTTAGGTTTTCCACTCCCTCATCTTAAGACTCGTCTTAAGGCAACTGAATCCCTTTTTGTGTCAATCTTCACATAATTCTTTACAATGACATAAAAATCTTGATGAAATGCTTGTTTTGTGATGTGTTTTCCTAAACTGTCAGTGTGTTTGCTTTGCTTTTAACAAATGTACAGTTTAGGAAATAGTTTTTCCAGCACATTTCAGTTGGACGTTTCTCACTACATTGTTGGTAAAATCACCCAAACTGACCCATTCAAGTTTGTTTTATCGCTCTACTGCCATTTCCACTTTCAGCTTTGACATTAACTCAGACGTTTTCCTGGAAACAAAAACTTGTGTGAAGGTCTTTTATGAAGGCATTACCAAGCTGGCATTTACCTCCAAAGTGCTTTGTGTGTTTAGGTTTGCCGATACACATGGCAGTAATAAGTTCAATTCCTGGATTTCTCCTTGCGTCTCTTGAAACAGAAGCCAAATAGTTCCAATTTTATTTCAGACGTAGTATGAAAGAAATCCGTGTATATTTCATAAAACTGAACAATGTTCAGTCAAGTGTTTTCTAGAGAGAAAGGGTTTCTGTTGAAGTCCCTCATCATAACCAATTGATCCCTCCTAAAGTTTCTCCCACCTCCACACAGGAAACCAGTACTGTCCTCATAACTATGTGCAACTGGACTTATGCTGCTTCCAAAACTAATTTGATTTTGTCTCTTTATTAATTACAGATTGTGTATTTACTTAAATTCTTAAATTAGTTTCCCTTTATGACAATTTGTTTGATTTATCTAAGCTTAGGATTTTGACAAAATATGACTTGATCAATATTTTTCAGGAGTTGGAATCTAACTTGCTCTGTCATCCATTCAGTTGCTTTTCGGTGTTTTTCTCTTATTGGTAAAGGAGAGACAACCAGGTAAACAATAAACTATGTTGCCTTATTTTCTTAAATATTTTCAAGCAGGTTTGTTTGAAACAAGCAGCTTTCCTCTGGTTCAGATGATTGTACTAATATTGAGCATCACTGTGGTCATTCTGACCACACTGGATGTTTTTTAACAGATATAAAAGTCACGTTGACTTGTTCTCTCTCTCCATGTTGATTGCTAATTTGACTCAGGGAAGAAGTTCTCTTTCAAACCAGCGGCGAGTGATTTGGTTGCTGGGAGATTCCTGAAGCGCCTGCAAAACTTTGACCATCTCAGGTAGATTATTAGAGATGCGCCACTGGTTGTGTTAAGTCTGTTCATCAGAAGTCACACAGAAGTGTTTGCATTGATTTTCAGTTTCTGTTGCACATCCATGTCAGGAAGTTGCAACAATGTTAAATCCCTCCATATATTTTTGAACAACATACAATTAAATAATATAATCATATATGATTTAAAATAAACCCTGAAATTTTGGTTTAATTATACCTAATTCCAGTTTTATTTTGTGTTGCTAAGCATGTTTTATAAACTTCTTGACTTGCTTGCATCCCTTCTGAATATTGAAAAGAAACCAGATGAATCAATGAGTGATGAAAAAAGGAGGGAAATAGTCTGAGTGGCCAGGATTTCTGAATGGGAGCTACTTACAATGGAAACTCTCAAAAGAAAGGAAAACCTTCATTTTGAAGGCATGCCATTAAGATGTGTCCTCTTAAAGGAGGTTGTTGTGAAAAAAACATTTTCAGCATCTGTCTGTTTGGGTGAAAAGTGTGGAAAAAGAGCGGTGCATATGATTACTGGACAAGGGCCGGACAGGGGCCGCGCAGGCCCGGGCAGACGGCTGCAGAGAAAAGGATATTTACCTTGAACTCCACTCGTCTCGTCTCTGGGGCGGGGTCAGGTATTGTAGCCGGGCCTGACAGGGTCAGGAGGGGACAAGAGCGAGAGACAGAGGGCGGAGGGTTTGGAGCAGGGACAGGGGGCTGCCCTCGGGGTCACGGGGTGCTTACCCCACTGGGGGCCGATGGGGGGATGGAGGGACAGATATTGGCAGATTTTCGTTGTGTGCAGATGCTCAATATGCAGATGTCTAATCGAATTGTGCGACGATGAATTGGTTCCCCCTCCTGATTTGCATCAGGACAATCCCGTGCTGTGGCTCAGGGGTCAGCGGAGTTCCCCTGGACAAAATGAGCAGCCGGCTGCAGACGCCCCCGAGAACGTGTGAACTTGAAGGAGACTTTACTTAATGACAAGGATATTGATTGATTCAAATGTCTGTCTGTCTGGGAGTGCGTCTGACATCTGTCTTTCCTGTGAGCATGTTGTTTCTGGATGCATAAAAGAAAACAGAACATTCATTGCTTTTCTGTGTTTGGATTAACTTCAGCTAAGTTAAACTCAAATTCTGCACATTTTGTTGAAGCAAGACATTTATCTAATGAATCCCTCACTGAATAAGAGCAAAACAATTTGTTGCGTTGTTTAAATAAACTAGAATCAACTTTAAACTAAACTGCAGTCTTAATAGTCATGTTTTCTTAAGGTTAACATATTTTCTTGCCTAAATAAGCCAGAAAATTAAATTATTTTTGTTGTGATATGTACATTTTGTCAGGATGACATAATGTTGGAAGTGAAAGAAAAGAAAAAATGGTTTTGAATATTCATTACAAATAGAAATCTGTTCATTTGTATTCAATCTCTTTTACTGTGATGCTCCTAAATTTCATCTTAAATCCAGCTTTCTGTGAGGTTTCTCACAGAAAGAACAGAATAATGAAGCCCAAGGTCCACAGTAGATGGGTCAGATGTGAAGCTCTGCAGAGAATAGGAACCTGCAAACCTACCAAGTCATGGCTTTCTGGTGTTACAGTAGCAGGCAGGAGATCCACATTTCAGGTCAAAGAATGTGATGACGGAACTACTACTAACTGACCCTTATGGGAGCAAAAAGAGATAAAAGTCATTATCAAAAGGAAGGAAGTCTTCCTGTTTGCACTTTTCTACTACAAACATGTGGAAGAAACTCTAGTTTCTGACTTTTTGGCCCACATGCATTTTGCATGTGGAAGAAAACTGACACTGTGCAACCTGAACTCACCATCTGTAGGGTGAAGCACAGAGGTTGCAGCATCATGGTGTGGGGATGCTGGATTGAGTTGATGAGAAGACTTGTGGACCTAAAATGCAGATAAATGCATAGCAGAGTTGCAAGAAAACTTGTTAGAGGCTGCAAAATAGTTTATGTTTGGATCAAATGGTTACTCTTCTACTAGGAAAATGAATAAATATC
Source organism: Gambusia affinis (assembly GCF_019740435.1). Classification (NCBI taxonomy): domain Eukaryota; kingdom Metazoa; phylum Chordata; class Actinopteri; order Cyprinodontiformes; family Poeciliidae; genus Gambusia; species Gambusia affinis. Next base: position 3,286,017 of record NC_057881.1, read on the forward strand.
AACCAGAACTATAATGGAATGGCTTAGCATTAGGGTGGAATGGTCCAGTCAAAGTACAGATATCAATCTAACAGACAATCTGTGGCCAAACTTGACAACTGATGTCAACAGACATTCTTCAGCCTATCTCCAAAGCTTGAGCTTTGGCAAAAAAAACCAGATATGCACCGCATTGTGTAGCTAACATAAAATCTAAATGTGTGTGTAACATCTTGTCTTCTGTCTCAATATTTGTTGCAAATTGCACTCTTTTAATGAACTGACTTTAACTGGAGTGAAAATTTGAAAGACACTTGAAAGCCGAGGCTTCAGTTTTATCATAGAAACATTAATATCACCCCAGTGTTGCATGTAACAACAGATTTAAGAATAATTTATATCCAGTAGCCATCAGGGCATTAAATGCCACCTAGCATTATATTCCACCATAATTCATCATTGTCCATGTAATTTTATGTTTCCTATAATGATGTTGATGATGATTATTAAGGTTTTGATAACCACAAAAGTATGTGTTTAAAGATTGGAGTAGTCGAAGTCATAAGAAGACTACTTTTCAGAGAGTAGGGTCAACATTTATCATTAGTTAATTCCCTTAACAGAGGAATAAATCATTACAAGGTTCTGAGCTTAGTTGGGAATGTTAAAGGATTTGTGTATCCAGGTTTCTCTTTAGAAGATGTATTCATAACAGATAATTTGTGTGTTTTGTCTATTGGGATAATAATTGCACAAAAGTAAAAAAATAATTTAAAGTAAATAAATACAAACTAGCAAACAGAAAGTGTGAAAATACAGTAGTTTGAGTAACACTGCCCTCTAAGGGTAAAACACAAAAATGCACTCTTAAGAAATATAAAAACCGAACGAGAAAAGAAAAACGGTGAAGATAAAAAAAACCCATCTGAAATAGGCCAAACATGTAATTAAATTCTCCAACCATTACTAAAGCAGAAAGTTTCAGTGAGTCCCTCGGAAAATCTGGCATGAAGTGGCAAAGATTTAACCGTAAAAATAAAAGGACCTGATTTACTTTCTGTTTCACATTGGCAACAAATACACTGGCAATATTATTAAATATTTTTCTCACCAGAAGAATAGCGTCACATTTAACACCTCATCAATATTGTCTCGGTATTCACTGTAAAACATTTGAAGGTGGTTTAACTTGCAAATGAAAGTCCAGACGAGTTGTTGATTTGAAAATATAATTCAAATCAACAAGAAAATTGTATTGGTTTCAACTTTATGAAATTAAAATTCATGAAGTTGATTTAACAGCGTTAAACAAGTTGTCTAAACATTGTTTTTAAGTTCATTAATCTTGAATTGTAAGTTTTAACTTAACGCTGCAATTTAAATCAAGTAATTATTTCACAACACTCAAGAAAAAAACTGCCCTAATCTAGTTAAAGAACACATCTTTCTTTATTATTACTCAGTATCAAGTTAAAATAGTTTATTTTACACAATTTAAAATCATATTTCAATGTGCATGAACAAAATTTCTGATCAAATAATAAATTTCAACTAATATCAATGAATTCTGCTAAATGTACTTCATGTGAAAAGGACATTATTCTAAAGCTTTACAAATTGTCAGTTTCAGTCGCCTTAAAATTGCATTTGTTCCTTTTCACACACAAGAGTCAATGCAATGCACTTCTTTCTCACTCAAGGTGCAACACATGATCTAAAAACATGCCGCTAAGCACACTGGGAAATTCCTGTCTTTTTCTTCTCTCGATTTTTTAAAGTGTTGACCTAAAATCTCCAATTTATTCAACTGGAGGTTTTGACAAAATGAATAAAAAGTTAACAAGACTTACTACTGTAAGTTTATCTTTCACAAACACACGCTTCCAGGTTCAAAATCTAAAACTTGCCAAATGTATTTAACTTAAAGAGTACAAGAGAGTATATACAACTAAATGCGGCACGAATGTTTTACAGTGTTGTTGCTGCTATTTCAAGCAAACGGAGCGCAGAGAGCATTACTGTACGGGACTGCGCAGCTCGTCTTCTGCTCATTTTGCGGCTGGATGTGGAACAAGATGATTAAGTTTTTATTGACGCTTCTTTTCTGTCTCCTTTCATCAGCTGGTGAGTTCACATTAAAATTCTAATATATCAGGATTTTCGGGTCAGTACTTTCAGATGCAATGTATTTTTAAAATATGTATTTATCCTTTTTTAAAACATGTGTTTTATTTGTATGTTTTCTGGTTAAAGAGAAACATTTTCTGAAGATTTACTACTCTGGATCTTCGGGACTCCCACACTTCTCTCAGTTTGAGGTTGTTGCGGAGGTTGACGGATCTCTGGTCGCTTATTGCAACCGGACAGATTTTAGAATAACACAAGACTGGGTGAAGAAAATTTTTGATGATGATGTGGAACTGTTCACCTTTTTCAAGATGAAGTGTTATCAAACTCTACCGAACGTACTTCAGGCCAGGATTTCTGATTTGAAACAAAGATTCAAACAGCCTGAAGGTACAGTAGCTCCAGTTCATCATGTGACAGAAACTTAAGGGACTATTAAATTATCAAAATTTAAAAGCACACAAATGAACAGCAACGTGACCTATAATTTGTAGAAATCGAGTAGTTTGAACAAACACTGCTCTCTAGACATAAAACACAAAAAACAACAAATTATATGAAGAGCACAAGTCTGCATCACACTTTGCAGTCATTTTGAATGTAAGCATATTTAGTCAGTGATTATTTGATTTTCTGTTTCTCTCAGGTGTCCATGTATTCCAGTGGATTGATTCCTGTGGCTGGGATACAGAGACTGAAGAGCTCTTCAGTGTTTTGCAGTATGGTTATAATGGAGAAGACTTCATTGCTCTGGACGTGGAGAAGCTGTCATGGATTGCTCTAAAACAAGAAGCCATCCCCACCAAACTGGCCTGGGACTCTGACAGAGCTAGATTTGACATTAATAAGATATTCATCTCTCAGTTGTGCCCTGGTTGGCTGAAGAGATCTTTGGACTATGGGAGAAACTTTCTGATGAGAACAGGTAACATAACCAGAAGCACTTTAAACTTTATCACAGGGTTATGCTGTCATTGTGTTCCAGATTCACTTTAGGGAGTTTCTGGGTTCACTGGGTTTTTGCACAGTTACCCAAACATGGACAAACCTTTTTAATTTATTTCCTTCATTCAAATTTAAATATCTGTGAAACACAATATAAAAATATGAAACTAAAAAAACCGTCCAAGATTTTTTCTTTTGTTACCCAGAAATAAAATATCTGAATGTTAAAAGTCAACATCATGTTGTGGATATCTCTAAATTCTCCCTAGGCATGTGTGTGTGTGTGTGTGTGTGTGTGTGTGCATGGTTGTGTGTCCTGTCTGTCTCTGTGTTGCCCTGCGACAGACTGGCGATGTGTCCAGGGTGACCCCGCCTCTCTCCTGGAACGTAGCTAGAGAGGAACCAGCACCTCCAGTCCCCTACAGGGACAAGGTGTAAGAAAAATGGGTGGATGGATGTTGTGGATATTCAAATGCTCATTCATACTAAATATATTATAATATATAACAATATCACATGTATACTCTCAAACATGTGGACACAATTATTCCTCTGTTTACATCTGAGAAGTCCACAATGCTCATTGAAAAAAAACCAACTTGATACTCACATAAGTAATATAAATATGTATTGAAAAATAGCCAATAAATCAGACATTGCTTTTGAATTGTAGTTCAAGACTATCATTAAAAAAATTAAAAGAACCAAGAGGGTTTTCAGTCATTAACAAACAATTTTGTACATATAAAATATTTAGTTAACTCGACTCCTGGTTGATATAGAAATACAAATTTTCCATCATTTTATTTTTTTGAATAAAATCTTTTCTAATTTCTCCTCCCTTTTTCGCACCTCAGTTTTAACATTTTCCAACTTAACCAATATTCAGCCTCATTCTTCCTCCAACAAACAGGAGCTTATTGGAGGACGACCTTCTTATTTTATACCGTTCAGTGAATAACATTTTATTTTCTATCCATCTATTTTTACCCAACCCCTTCATCTGCTATCTTGGCACTCTCTCATTATTCTTGTCTGTACCTAGAGCTTCCCTCTCTGTCTGTTCTGCAGACGTCTCCCTCTGCTCCAGTCTCCTGCCACGCTACAGGTTTCTATCCTGACAAAGCCAGGCTGTTCTGGAGGAAAGATGGAGAGGAGATTCATCAGTTCATGAACCATGAGGAGATCCTTCCCAACAACGATGGGACCTTCCAGATGAGTGCAGACCTGCATGTTTCCTCAGTCGTTGTTGCAGACTGGTGGAGATATGACTGTGTTTTCCAGTTCCTTGATGCTGAAGACAAAATCATCCTCAGACTGGATGAAGCAGCGATTAAAACCAACAAGAGTAAGAATAAATATCTCAATTTTTATGTTTTTGCAATCTCTAGTGCATTTAAAAATAAAACAGTATTATTATTATTATAACAGGTTTGTTAAAGTTTGCTTGATAAATATTAAAACTTGTATGTATTCAGGCATAAAAAGTTCCTTTAATATAAATTGGCCACAGTTTTATTTACAATGATGGTTTTACTATTAAGCTCATGATTATTTGTGCATTTATTTATTAACTAGATAATCTACTTTTAACAGAGATTAGTGGATAGTTTGCCTTAGTTTCTCTTTTTTCCCATTTTCTTTAAACAGTGATTAAATGTACAGACAAAATAGTATCAGAGATACAAAATGGTGAAAAGGTGAATTTCCAGTATAAATATATATTTTCTGTCTTTTCCAGTGAATCCCAGTAACGTTGCCTTCTTCACCACCGTCGTTGGAATATTTATTTGTGCTTTGATTGCCATGATTGTCGCATATCTTTATCGCAAAAGGATAAAAGGTGAACATTTTATTTAGTTGTTTTTGACACAATTGGTTGTTTTTCTGACTCCTGCTTTAAAATATTAATCATTACACAGCATTAATAAAGTGATCACAATAAAGATATTATGGCAATGTATGAAGGGAGCAATAAGGACAGAATTCAAAATGAGATTATGTGTATTGTAGTAATGAATAGAAAATAATTCATCATGTCCTGATCTTTAAACCAACAATTTTATATTGTCCATGAGAAAATCTGATTCTTTATCTTTTAATCTTGCAGCTCTTGAAAGAGACTCTGATATCTCTGAGAAGCAGAACCTAAAGAACTGAACCTACAACTCAAGAAGTGGATTTACGTTTTTTAAATTATTTTCTTTCTTGGCTTTCTTTTGTAGCTTACATTAATTGTAAATAGCTGAGCAAAGACCAGAGACTGGGATCCACTAAATTTTACAATCCTAATTATAATTTACTAAGTCTGAGAAGCCAAGTTCTCATCTTTTGATGTAGAAATATTTCTGAATATCAGTACAAGTTTTGATTTTACTCAGGGAGTTTATTTCCATTTTTGGAGGACGCTTTAATGCACTTGTTAATAATTGTACTACTGTTGCTTAAACTTATATTTCAGTTTATAAAATTGTTAATTTGTGAGGCTACAAATAGTTTGTATTGTAGTGTTATACTTCTTCCGTTTTATAGCTAACACTTACTGTAAACTTTAATCCTGTTGGGGAAAAAAATAAACATTTAAAAAATGTTTGTTCTGAAGACTTAGAATTTTTATAATATATTCTCTTTTTATTGCAATGAGAATGTATGTTTATTTATGCTTTGTTATGCTCCCATCTCCCCAAACTGGTCTTCTTTGTGTTTAAATTCACAACAAAACATCCCTAACAAAATATATATTTTTAAAAAACTTGGATGCTGTAGAGTTAAATTATTTTGTCTCTAGGAAAAGAGGGAGCAGTTCTTCAACAGAGATACAAAAATAGTTCCACAAAAGATAGTATTGTTACTTAAAACAAGAGCAAAAACTTATGTTACACCAAAGCATAATTTGTATTTAGTCTAAGTTATGTTCATGGCCAGACAATATAAATGCCTCTGGATTTCTTTTGAAGACCAAAAATAGACACATGACAACCTGATCAGCCAGACTGGGAGCAGCTAAAATGACTCACAGCCAGATAGAAATGTAAAAACAAAATTCCAGCTGCATTCCAGGAACTGATAGAACATCTGATTACTCCTCACACCTCACCAGTAATGTGGGAACTGACTTAAAAAAACTTTTCCAAATCCAAAGATTGTGCCTGTTACTCTTTTGTTTTAGTTTGTATTACATGTTCTTCCGCTAGGTGGCACTGTTATGCTAGGAGTATATGTTTTTGCGTTTGTACTCTTCTTCAGTTGGAGTCGTCTGTTCGTGTGTCGAACTTGGGTGCAAATAAATGGGAATAAATGGGTGCAAAGAAACAAGTCATTTTTTACTGACTAACAGTTTCTTAGCTTACCCACAAATCTATATTGTGTTTTTCTAAAGAAAGTTATTTTAAACTGTAAATTCACCTCCATGTAAAGAGTTTCAACCACTCAGAAACAAAACCGTCATTGGATCAAAACCAGATTTCACTTATGAAGTGAAATCTGGTTTCACTTCACATGTTCATCCCTACCTGATGTAATTACATATGTATTCAAGTATTTCACAGTATCTCACATGAAGAAATTATGGTTTGCTGATCGTGTGTCTGGATTAAACTTCTTAGTGAGTTCAAGCTACACAGGAGCTAAAAGATGATAAATAGTAACAATACGGCTAAATCAGTGAAAGGATTGATGCACTTCACAAAACGCTCCTTTGTTCTTCTGTTTCTTTATCAGATCCTCTGTTCTCTGTCACCAGTTGGTCCCTGTCTCCCTGTCTGATACAGATTAAATATACAAATTATTTTCCAAACATGAAATGTTGACGTAGTGCACTTTTTGCATAAATCAATGCCAGAGGTTCACTCAAGGTTAGTATTTAACCATAACTTCCTCATTTCATCAACGCAGGACAGGAATGGTTGCTAAGGTGACAAACCGGCTTCACGACAAAAGTTTAGTAACTGGCAGAACGAAGTCCTAAAAATGAGAATGATGAGCCTGAACACTGCAAAACATTTGAGTCAAATTTAGTTGTGTCTACTATCTTCTACTCTTTAAGTAAAATAAATTTATCTGTGTTATGTTAACTATTTTAAATTAATTTTCTCAAAACTACAAGAGCTGAGTAAACTGGAGTTTCTAGATTAGCATAAAAAAACATAAAGGTGAAAAAGACAAGAGAAGGAACAATTTCCCAGTGTGCTTAGCGGCATGTTTTAGTATCCTGAGATGGAAGTGATTGATCATTGATCACTGATCTGCCTCTTGTTTGTTATTAAGTCAAATGTTTATTTTAATGCAGCTGACAGTTTGTAAAGTTTCAGGATAATGTTCTGTTCACATTAAATGTTTTTGAGCAGAATTTATTTGCGGTGTTTAATGAAATTTATTATATAATCAGAATAATTGTTCATGGAATTTGAAACAAGAATTATGTAAAACAAGCTGTTTTTATTTATTTATTTCTTTCCCCACCAGGGGGTCTTTTTGTGGGCTTTAGTGTCCCTTATACAACAGTAGGCTGACAGGAAAGGGTGAAGGAGACGGGGGAAGACATGCGGCAAATGTCTTCGGGTCCGGGAACTGAGCCCGCGACGGCCGCGTCGAGGACGGAGGGCCTCCAGGTGTGGTGCGCGCTACCCTCCACGCCACCGGAGCACCCCCCACAAGCTGTTATTATAACTTGATACTGTGAGTAAAAATAATAGAGAAATATGTTCTCTTTAACAATGTGAGGACAGTTTTTTCTCTTACATATTGTGAAATAATTACTTGTTTAAATTACAGCATTAAGTTAAAACTCACAATTTGCCATTAGTGAACTAAAAAACAACGTTTAGATAACTTGTTTCTTGTTATCTCAACTTCATAAACTTTAATTTCTGAGTTAAAACCAATACAATTTTTAAAATTTGCCTTTTTCATTTGCAAGTTAAACCACCTTCAGATATTTTACAGTAAAGTGGGGTGCTCTGTCGGTGCTCTGTCGGTGCTTGGTGGTGAGAGGCCGTCTTTCAAGAAAGCAGCTGTTCTTTGTTGTGAGGAAGCCATAAAAACAGGACCGGATCATCTGATATGATGCACCAGATGCGGTGCTGATGCTCATCAGTTTGGCCAATTTATACAACCAGGTTTCATCGCTTTTCTTTCTGGTTGTTTCACATTTTCTATTTTACAAAGCAAGGATTCTAAAAAGATCATTCTTTTCCCTTTAGATAAACAGTTTCTGAGGAAAAGTAAAGGATTTCAGTCCTAACATCACCACTTATCTTGTGTGTGACAACATGAGGATGTTATTTTTTCTGCTGTTATGTGGTGTTTCATCAGCAGGTAAGTTTTGCTTTTCCCTTTTTAAAAGTGTTGTCTATTTTTATTCCTTGTAGTTTATTTTGATTTTCATAATTTGCTCCATTCAAAAACTTGCTGAAGTCAATCATGTCTGTATCGTGCTGAACATTTAAATCTCTCTTCTAGAAAAACACTCGCTGACAGTTTTGGTTACTGCCTCTTCTGGACTCCCTCATTTTCCAGACTTTGTAACCACAACCCAGGTGGATAAGCTGCCAACAAGTTACTGCGACAGCAACAAAAATATTAGAGCAAACCCAAAATATGGACAAAAATTAATGAACATTGAGTCACAGATTGCTGATTGGTACATTCAACAGTGTTTTGAAATAATGCCTGATTATCTCAGGGTTAAGATGGGAATATTAACGGACCTGAACCAAAGTGAAGGTACAGTAAAGAGACTCATATTCATAATTGAGCTGCAATAACTTACCTTTAATAAATTTGATTCATAATCTCAGTTTCTGTTTTCTCCTCCAGCTGTTCACATTTTACAGGTTATTATTGGCTGTGAATGGGAGGAAAAGACAAAAGAAACCACCTCGTTTTTACAGTTTGGATATAATGGAGCAGACTTCATCAAATTTGACCCAAAGAAGTTGACATGGATTCCTCAAACTCCCCAGGCTGTCAGCATCAAACCAAAATGGGAAGCTGATGAATCTGCATACCATTTGAAACGTAACAAGGACTTCTTAAATCAAATATGCCCTAATTGGCTGAAGAAATATATGGCCAATAACGAAGGCCCCCTGCAGAGCACAGGTGAGTCGGATCAGCATGATGTGAACAAACATTTTTACTTTCAGAGACAGAGCGCAGCATGCATACAAGGAAAATCGTAAGGAAAAATGGTCACATTTCTAGTGTCACATTTACACAGATTCAGTGCACTGAAAAAAATTACATGAAAACTTAAACTGACTTTTCATCAGTTGATTAAAACATGTTGGATCACAAGCCATAAAAACAACCAAGATCTGAACTACATAAATCTGGAAAGGATAATTTTCTCCAGACTGTTACAACTTAACTGTGTAATCTGCTCCTCTTTTTTTCTTCTTTTTTTTATATTGTTGTCACAATAAATATTAATTTTAAAAACAGCTGAAGACAGTTTTAGTCATTCATTCCCCAAAGATCTATTTTTTAATTGTTGTATTCATGATTTTTATTAAATCATTTATTTCCTTTGTCATGTTTCTATCTCAAAGCTAAATATTTTATGAGAAAAGGGATTCTGTTTTTGTGTCTTTAACTGCTTTTAGAGTTTTTCACAATCTTCACATTTCCTTACATGATTTTTAAATTTTATATTACATAATAGAAAATTATTTGATGGTAGATCTTAAGCTGCCATCTGTCTCCTCAGTTCTTCCCTCAGTGTTTCTCCTCCAGAAGTCTCCTGACTCTCCAGTCAGCTGCTCCGCTACTGGTTTCTATCCCAACAAAGCTGTGATGTTCTGGAGGAAGGATGGAGAGGAGATTCAGGACGGTGTGGATGAAACAGAGATCCTCTGTAACCAGGATAACACCTTCCAGATGAGAGCAGACATTAATGTTTCATCTGTGAACCCTGAAGATTGGGAAAGATATGAGTGTGTGTTTCATTTGGTGGATGTCAATGATGATGTTGTCAACAGACTGGAGAAAGAAAAGATCCAAACCAACTGGGGAAAGACACAGAAACATAATGATGAGGGTAAGAAAAGATGTTCTGTTTGTTATAATATTTTTAAGTTTAATTAACACAACATTTTCAACAACACATCTGTTGTTTTTAGTCATTTTAACCCTGATTGCTCTGGTAACCCTTACACTGAAAAAAAGTTTATCTGGCATTCAAATGCAACCTTATTCTCCTGCATTACTGAACCTTTTCAAAAGAGGATAAAATTACTTTATAAATCCAGTAACAGACTTTCCAGATATTATTCTCTGCTACTATTATTATTGACTGACTTCTTAACAGTTTTCAGTAGAACTTAATCTACAGTTTAAGTATCTCTTAGTAAACATGTTTATCTGTTGTCGTTTTTCTGTCCAGAAAAGCCCATTGGCATGATAGTTGGGATCACTGCTGCAGTGGTTTTTCTTGTTATAATTGTTGCTGCTGTTGGATTTACAGTCATCAAAAATGGGAAAGGTGAGGAAACCTCCAGTGATGAGCTGGACGAGACTCATAATCTGAACGTAAAACTAAACTTGTTTTATTCAAATTATGACACAAACACAAAAATAATTTTGGGTTTCTGTATTTTCCATTTTCAGTACAAGCAATGAGTAAGGCTCAGACAAAGTGTAAATCTATCTTTTCCCAGATTTGTTTATTTGTTCTCATTAAATAAAGCACTTCTTCAAATTGTGATGGATCTTACACAGTTTGATTTATTGACAAATTCCATTCCTCTTATTGTTTATCGCTTATTAATATAAACAACTTATATTGTAGATTCTCCTAAAGATTAACTCTTTTTTTACCTTACAGCTCCCATCAACAACATTGAATTGTCTGAGAGACTCAATCAAGAAACCAGACTGAAGTCAAATCTGGACTCTAACAGTTAAAACAAGTTTAGAGCAGAAGAAAATATTCTGTTCAGTAAATTTGATTGTATGGAGCATTTTCAGTTCTTCATAGCAAGTCTGTAAAGATGTATTAAACTCTGCCTAATTTAATAATAACATTTATTTTGTATTGTAATCAGATTGTATTTTGTATGTAGTTGCAGGAAGTGTTTTTTTCTATTAAACAATTTTACAGTTTTTTTTCTTTGTCTATGTAGTAATGAATTAAGCATGCACAATTTTAATTGAACAAAGTACAAAAAAAATGTTGAAAGCGCAAAAGTTGTCAGTATTACACAAGCACAGGTATTTTGAGAGCATTTTCACTTCATGTGGCTGGAAGCTGTTTTACAAACCTACCAGAGACACTGGTTCAATCAAGGTGGAGGCCTCAGGCTGCAGGTGATGAAGGGAGCATAAAGTAGCCAGGTGAGGTGGAGGGGCCATGTGATCATCACTTGAAAGCAGAGCTAACGGTGGTCAGCTGGGCAGAGGTAAAACTCTTCTCTAAATATCTGAGCATTTAGTTAAAAACATTTTTTATCCCCACATTTGCAATCATTAGACCGTTTCTTTACATTAGCAAAAAACATGTCTCTCTGTTTTTAGGTATGGAAGTTCTCTATGTATGTTTTATGCTGAAGGAAAAACTGAAATGAGACAAAGTTTTTAGTTTGCTGGTATGTTTTCATTCCTAACCACATCTGCCATTCCAAGAAGTTGTGGTTGATGACTAGAAGAATAAAATGTAAAGCAGTTCAATGAACTTCCCCTACAGGGTGGATCCACCTTTGAAGTGATGAGCAAAGTTATTAAAGAACTGAAAAACATTTTCTGTGGGTATTATCTTTTGTGACTTTAAAACATGCTTTAATTTATCCTCTATTATATCTTGTTAAAGGTAATTTGATGCCAAACATTTATTATCTGAGCTATTTTTATTTCCTGCTTTTCTTCTTGGCTCGATGTTATTCTTCTCTTGACAAAGAAACCCCCTCTTGGCTAAAATGCTTCAGGTTCAGATTTCATAGTATCATTCATTTGAATAGAAATCATAAGCTATAGGTTTGTTGGTAATCTTTAATTCACCATTGGACAGATGGCGGGTCAGACAGATCTATCTACAGAAACTGGAATAAACCAGATGTGAAGGAAACTTGTGAAATGCTGCTGCTTCATTTAACAAAATTAAAGTACTGATCAGAAGTAGGACAAACTGGTTTTACTGCACTATGTTCTTATATAAGACACAGCAATGTTGTGTTGTCTTTGTTACTTTTGTATTTAGCAAAATAATCTAGCTCAGATGGTTTTAAAAAGACAAATTTATGTACATGAAGGTCACCTGTATTTGTTGAAGCATTAATGTTTTTATCATGTGTAAAATATGAAAAGATGCAATAGAAACTTCTGCCTAATAATTTATAAAAGTCTTTTTATATTATTATAATTGTCTATTTTTATTAATTTGTGACTCTGTAAATATGTTAAGTAAATTTATTCAAATGTTTCAGTTCCCACAGGGAAACTTTCAGTGAACTGGAACAAGATCAAAACAGAAAAGATTTGAATCAACAGCATTAAATAATACAGATCCTATCTGTCCAATGCTGCCCTCTGGTGTCCTGATGAAGAAAGTATAAATAACACTTTGAAACTTTTTTCACCAGAGACTGCTAACAGAACAGTTCTTATGGGTTTCTAGGTTTTTATGCAAACTGAGAGCCAAATTACGGTATACCAATTAAACCCAGTATCCATCCAAATAGATGCCTTAAAACATTTAGATTCTTCCTCCTAAGCTTGTGTTTCTCTGATGCTAGCCTTACATTTCATAATACATAATGCATTTTAACTGTTCATATCTCTCAGATACACAACTAGCCGACATCATAACTAGAAAAGCAGACTATCATTCTGCCTGTTAGTTAAACTGATATTTTCTGTACTGGTTTGAATTCTCTGATCATTAGAATTGATAAACAGGATAAATAAGTAGATGGTTGCTCACACTTATCCAGGGTTCTGCAGGAGGTTTCTTCCTTTCAAAGTGGAGTTTCTCACTGTTCTCACTATGATGGGTTGCTGCAAACTCAACTAGGATGCACCTGACTGCTGTTGCTACTTGATCATTCAGGAGGAGTGATTGCTGTAAAGTTTGTAACTTTATGCAATCGCCAGTTATTTATTTATTGATTTTTTTAAAGAAATAAAACTTTTTTATGCCATGTGAAATTATGACCGATCTTAACTTAATTGGTTATGTTATAGATGAGACAAAAAAGTCAAACTGATTTGTAGATTATATTTAATAAAAGATTTCCAAAATTTAACACAGCTCCATTTAGGGTTACAATCTCTACTCACACCTCATAAATGTCTGTCTTCACAACAGGTCTCTGTCTAAGCTGTTACCTTAGCGGCTAACACATCAATGTCAGAGTAGACAATCAAAATGTAGCAGAAAATTGCACATAATTTCCTCTGTTTTGCTGTTGCTATATTGCTATATTTGCTATTTTGCTATATTCAACATATAGAGTTTTACTACATCTTTAAATTATATACAGTTTTACTGAACATTATACATATATAAGAAATTATTCATTGTTCTATTAAAACAGAATAAGGAGGCTTTATGTAAACACATGTAGGTGTTTTCCCCATTCTCCAAACACAAACATGACGGTTAAGCATTTAAAACAAATATAGCTATACAGACATACAGTACAGACCAAAACTTTGGACACACCTTCTAATTGAATTCAATTAGAAGGTGTGTCCAAAGTTTTTGTCTGTACTGTGTGTGTGTATATATATATATATATATATATATATATATATATATATATATATATATATATATATTTATATATATATATATATATATATATATATATGTAAAACCAGAGAGTGAGAGAGAGAGATTATATCTAATATACATACAGTATATATGTTAAATGGACTTGTGATTGTGAATTCAGAGCAGGGTGCTACATTTCTTGATCCGGATTTTGAAGTCAGTTTCTCAGTGGTATGGTTTCAGACTCTGAGGAACCAAAAAGAGATAAAATATAAATAATCCCCTAATCTTAGAATTATTTCACAGAGAATTTGGTGAAACAAAAGAGAAACAAATTTCAGGCCTACGTACCAGGGGTGACTGGTCTATCTGAAAGTTAAACAAAAATGTGGGTTTCAATTTACAAATATGAAATAAAAATAGAGAAAATATTCATAATTTTTAAGGTTTCTTAATTCAATGTGAAAAATGGTATGGAAACAGTCATGTGTTTGCTGTAATCTTCAGATTACAGCAAGGTTAAATCATAATAAATACAAAATCTTACCATTCCTCTTCTTGAAAGCAGTAAATGCTAAAGCAGTGATTATGATGGAAATCATTGCAGAAATGACAGCAATGATGATGATTTTTCTCTGAGAGGATTCATCTGGTCAAAGATAAACCACAAAAACTGATCAGGTAAGAGCATCATGACTGGGTGAAGCTGTTGAATTGAGTCATTAATTGTCATATTTTTGTGTCAGATATTTGTTGGGATCTTATTATTTTAGGAAGAAGTAAATGTATAGGAAACTGGAATCAGTTTGTGTTGCGAACAGCTCCTACCCAAAATATTTCTGATGCTTTCCATGCAGAATATGTGCATAATTCTCCTAATTTTCTGCTTTAATCATCACACAACTGTGTTAAATACTAAAATATGTGATGCTGAGATACTTACCTTCACTCCGGTTGGTCTTGATTACTTCTTTATCCAGCTTGATCAGGATTTTGTCCTCAGCTCCAGTAAACTGAAACACACAGTCATACCTGGCCCAGTCCTCAGGTGGGATTGATGAAATATCCAGATCAACACGATACTGGAATGTATTATCCTCATTGTTGAGGATATCTCCAGGGTCCACACCCTCATGAATCTCCTCTCCATCCTTCCTCCAGAACATCAGGAATCTCTTTGGGTAGAAACCAGTAGCGTGACACCTGACTGGAGAGGAGGGAGTTTTCTGAAGGAGAGAAACTGAGGGGTAATCTGAACATGATGGGGGGAAACAGAAGAGGAAAGGGATTAACAGGTAGTAAGTGGATTATATAATCAGAGTCTTCATGTAAAATATGGAGAAAAATAAGAGGAAACTGCTTTTAGTAAACCGGTTTCAAAAGCAGAAAAACAGAGCACAAAAACATTAAAAATGTACCTGTTGAAAGAGACAGAAACATTGATAAACTGGGCAGAGAGAGATATAGATTATGTCTAATATACATACAGTATATATTTAGTGATCTATATGTACCTGTTCTTAGCAGAGTGCCATGTCCAGCATCCAATGTGTCACTGAGAATCTCATGGCATTTACTTGTGAGGAGATAAATGTGATAATGAATATATTCAATAAAATAATCCCAACTCTGCTGAAGGAAAACAGCCTTTTGTCTCAGAGGAATCCATTTCAAGCCTGTTAAATCCAATTCAATAAAGTCTTCTCCATCATATCCATACTTCAAAAAGCCAGTAACCTCTCTAGTTTCCATGTTCAGTTCACAGCCACCAATCCCCTGGAAAGTATGGATACCTGGAAAAAAAAAATATGGGGAAGCATAATGATAAACCGAAGATTAAAAAAAAAATACAGAACACTTTGACCACAAATAAAAAACAAATAGATTGAGGAAAAAAAACAAGAAACATGAGTTTAACAAGTAATTGATTTGTTGTTAGCTTAAATTGTCAAGCAAAATTAAGATTCATGTTCACTCTCAAAGAATTAGAATAATTAATAAACATACAGCACCTTTTCTTTGCTTCAATTTCTTCAGAAGGGCATCAATTGTACGTTTAAAGAAGGCAGGATTAGAGACAAAACAACCCCACTTAACAAACTCAAATAGTTGAGGGTCATTATTAAGTTTTTTGTGAAGCCAGTCTTGTTTTACTTCGATGATTTTCTTGCTGCAGTAAGCTATCTGGATATCATCGACTTCAGCGACTGTTTCAAATGCAGGGATGCTTGTGAGCCCAGTGGATCCAGTAAGGTAAATCTTTAGTACGTGTTTCACTGTTTGAAAAAAAAGGTAGTTTTGACAAATTATAGAACAAATTTTCTTATTAAGAAAACAACACATTTTCACAGTTTTCTTACTGAAGTTCTACTGAAAATCTTCACCAATATTTATATTCATGGTAAAAAAAAAAAAAAAAGTCTAAAAATCATACATACTATTTTATCTATCTAGATTTCTGGAGGGTATGAATAGTTTTTTGCAAACCTCAACAGGTGTGTTTTTTACACACATACAGTTTGAAGTTCTATTTAAATAATGTTCGAACCTTGAAAAGCAATAATAGATTGCTTTTATACAAAAGCATTACGATACAACCAAAATTTCTGTATGTTGGTCATAATGTTGAAACATTTCTGTAATCAACTGTTAGATTATGAATACTCTATGTGGTATGAATTCCAGCCAAAGAGAAAAAATAATGTACTGTCACAGCTTCTCAACAAAAAATAATAACAAACTCAAACAAATGAGGGGCGTGTTAACATCAGTTAAGAAGGGAAACAAAATCTTAAAGTTGTATTTTAAAGCTTATAGTCAATAAATACTTTGTTTTTCTTTAAATACACAAATACCATCTATACATTAGTAAACCTGATCTAATTGACCTTTTAATTATAAATACGTAACCTATTTACATAGAACCTTGATAAGTAAATAAAAAAATATTTGATGTAACAAAATTGATAATGTTTTATGTTTTCTTACCTGCAGATGTAGCATGACAAAACATAATAAGTATCACCAAACCCTTCATCTTGCTCAGAAAGCTGATTGTAAACAGAGATTCTGCAGAAAGTTTCAGTCGTTTAACCTGTTTGTTAAGTCCAGACATGCTTTCAGTTTTATGTTCTTGGGTGTGTTTAATGTGGCTGGAGGGAGTCAACGCTTGACTGAAAACTTGTCAGTTTGATTATTTAGTAACTATGGAGCTTTCCTTCATGATAAAACTCCAGTGGAATTTGACTTGTTATTCAAAGTTTTCTCACTTTTAGGAGAAAATGAAGCTGCTCAAGTGAAACTGAAAACAGCCGTAAAGCTGACCCTTGTCAGACCAAAACAGAAACAACAACACACTGTCTTAATTTGTTTTTCATTGTGTTCGGATCTTTATTTTTTCAGGCAGATAAAACTTATCTGATAAGAATGTCCTGGAAATGCAAAAAACACTGTTGAAAGCTTGCCAGCCCAGTTAATTGCAGTGCTGGAAACACAAAGACACACAACAAATAACCATGAATACACTCACTCACACTCACACCTGAGGGCATTATAGGCTAAATTCACACTGTAGCCTGAAGAGACCCAAATTCATTTTTTTTGCCTTTATGCGACATGCATCTAATCTTGTCATGACAATCAGACAAGATCAGATACATGTTGCATTTTTTTACAAATGCGACCCAGACTACTTTGATATGTGTTCCTAAATCTGATACGTGTCTGATCTTTTCAAATGTGACCTGTGTCTGTCCGGCCAGGTTGCATTCATCTGACCTATACGCCATTAATACTTGACAAAAGTCACTGTTCCGCATCCTGACACGCAGAAACAGAAATAAAAATGACAACCATGGTGGACAATAATGAGGATTAAGTTGTTAATGTGCTGGCTCCACCTTTAAGAAGGCAAGATATGCTCCATCAGAACCATTCATGTTTACTTCCACAAACACTGACCACGCTTGCTACATGTGGAGTTACTGCGTCCTGCGTGCTTAATCCTTGCATCACTACAACCTCCAGTACAGACAACTTTTTTAATCAATATTATAATATGAAATTAAATGTAGTTAGAAAACAGCTTTGAACCATTTAAAAATAAGCCAGACTCAAAGTATATTTTACATGGGCAAGTATTTGTTTTTAAAAAGGAAGACAGAAAAAGATCAAGCCTGAACCAAGAGAAAGAGCACAGCAAATAAAAACAAAAGCCAGGGTGGAGTATGTTACCTGTTTGGCATCAAATCCAGTTTGATGAGATCAGGTGTGGAAGATATGAAGGATGTTTACTAGACAGTTTCAGAAAACATTCAAAGTGAAATCATTCTTCAAAGTCACACAATCTGACAGGAAAGCATAACACCATAATTCTAAGATAATTAGAATGTGAACGTCTTCACATTCTAATTATCTTAAGAATGTGAGAACATTCTTAAGATAATTACAGATAAGTTGTTTTTCTCTCTTCCTTCTAGCACTATCACATGATCCAAAATAAGTCTTTTCAATGGAAAATGGAAAAATAAGTTACACCTTCAGAAATCAACAAATGACACTATAAAGCATATATTAATAACTCATTTTTGAATAATGTTCTGCTTCTCCTCCTCAAATGTTGCGGGAGGGGCAGGTAATGTAATTGAAGGCAGCTCTTGTTTCAAGTATCTGTGGTCATTTTGCATTTATCTATGGTTTTACACTCAGCCAAACAGATGAGATGATTTAACAGCTTGGTTTTCTAGAAAAGATGTGGCTTCATACAAACAAAATATTAATAGTGCTTACTCTCTGCAGGCTTCATCATCAGGTATAGTAACCATTTATGTATGGATGGGGATTTGTGTAGGCTGATGTTAACTGACCATATAAGTGAATAATCTAATATCTTTTCTCCACAGTCAAAAATTCATTGACTGTTTTCGCCATTATATCAGTTGGGATCAAAAATCTTCCAAATCTGTTTACAGTAGTAATTAACGACATCCAAGTGGATTACTATGACGGCAATGGAATTAGAAAACAAAGCTCAATTCTTTGGAAGAACATATCAGATTCCTATAAGTCGACTATATTCTCTAAAGAAGAATTAAACTCTCTGGATTCTACTTTGACCGAATACTTAAACCAGCTAAGTACCTTAAATCCAGATGAAGGTACTGTGCACTTATCTTACATTTAAATGTTAAATACTCTTTTTTTAAACAAGTCACTCTAATTTTCTAATTTTGTCTGTCTTAGCTGTCCATGTTTTACAGTGTATGAGCCAAAATGATGGCAGTACTTGAAGACTGGAGGTGCAGTGAGTCAGTGGAGGCCAGCCTGTCCTCAGGAATGATGGTCAGGATCCCAAGTTGTTACTTTTCAGAAGTGTGGCTACAATGGAGAAAATTTTATGAAACTAGACTTCAAAAATCTGACTTGGGTTACTCAGCATCCGTTGGCTAAAAACTTTACACTGTTATTGAATTTAGACCAGCAACCATTAAAGAACACAAAGGTGTTTCTGTCACTGACTTGCCCTAAGATGCTAAACGAGTTTTGAATCGCAGCGCTCTGCAGAGAGAAAGTATGTGGTGCATTATTTTATCAGCTTAATGCGGCATTCAGTTTCTGATTTTCTTCAGCATAAGATTTAATGTAGCACTAAATATCAATAGATCATAAAACTGGTTATTTTTTCACTTTACATCTGTTAACTTTCCGTAAGACAAAATAAGGACCAGCTTTTAGTGGCAAAACAGTAAACCAAGATAGAGACTTATTTCAGAAGCCCATGTGGTCAGAAAAACTTTGCTAAGGCATCTGCTTCTTGTCCAATCAGTTGGTGGATTTAAAAAAGTTAGGAAACCGATTGCCTCAAAATCTTCAAGTAAAGTAGCATATCTTCATTGTTATCGCTGCATTGTAAAATAACTATAAGTTCACTCAGATAAAGGCAGTAAACCTGAGTGCCGTTAACTCAAAATCATTAAGTTGGGTTAATTCAAAAAATATTCATTCAGACAACTCAGTGTGAGTTATGTCATTTAAGCAGTACTCATAAAAATAAGTTATACTTACACGTTTAAGAGTTCACATTACTTGCAAAATATCAGGAAACCGATTGCCTTGATATGTTCAAGTAAGATGAACCAAAAGTGTTAAGTTATTGGAACGAAGAGCCAACAGACAACAGTTTGAATGGAAAAAAATGTTTAATAATTAAACAAGTTTACCTTAAATACAAGGTTCTCAAGTGTGGTTACATACACACTAACCTGGAAACAAAGTTTTCCAAAGACTTTTTTAAGAAAAAAAATGACATGACTTTTTTTCTAGGGTAGCCTTCAATCTAATATTGAATCCTTCAAATGGCCCTCAGTCTTTAAAACTTTGAGAATCCCTGCGTAAATGTCTTTGTTGACTGGTGTGAAACAAAAACTCAATTCTCAATACTAAAGCCCAACATTTATCATAACATTGATAAAGTAAATAATGAAGTAGTGAAGTGAAGTAATGTTTCTCCTCATTAACATAAAACCATTTAGCAGTCTGCAAGTGCAATGATGCTCTCTCCAACAAAAAAGAATCAAACAAGAAATAAAAATCACTTTTCCAATAAGGGTAAAGGTATCAACGTTGATCCATAATGTCACATCACATTCACTAATTGCATCAGAAGATTTTTGAGTGATTGTATTTTTGGTTTAAGGGATTTATGTCCAAGTGACAGAAGCACCCTTTGGATGAAGTCAAAGGTGTACTTCAGTTGTTGAGGGTACTCCAAATTCAGAGAATAAATAAGTCCAAAGAGCAAACACATGGCATGTGGAAGATTTCCAAGATCATTCATGACAAGACTTCCTTCCAAAATGATGGCAGTACTTGAAGACTGGAGGTGCAGTGAGTCAGTGGAGGCCTGCCTGTCCTCAGGAATGATGGTCAGGATCCCAATGGGGGTGTGAGACACGTCTGGGTCTTTGCAGTCCTAACAACAATAGAAGCAACACCACAATTACATATCAACATAACACTTCTTTAGGGTGACCAGACGTCCTCTTTTTCCCGGACATGTCCTACTTTTCAGACCTAAAAAAATGTCCGGGGGGAATTTAAAAATCGTTAGGGATTTTGGTCAACTGCCTCAAAACACATTACATAGCTTACAGTGCATTGTGATTACATTGCCACTCCGTTCCACTACTCCATTCCAGGTTTCTTTGTATGGCAAAGAAATCGGTAGCACATGTACACACATGTGCTACCGATTTCTTGTGCTACCGCTGGTTTTACCCCCCCATCTCTACCCCCCCGTCTCCCCCATCTCCACCCCCCGTTGGCGCATGTGTGTCCAGATTCTACCCCCGCCAACAAAAAAAGAAGTGTCCTTTTCAGAAACCCAAATCTGGTGACCCTACACTTCTTCATCATGGCTGCTTCTCCTACAGTTTACAGCTGCCCTACCTATGGCAGTCTACTCATCATAAGCCTTCTATAACAGTACAGCGGCTTTTTTAACCCGCCAACATCTTTATCCTTATCCCTTTTCCTTTTTTTGTTTTGCGTCCCGGACAGCGTTTTTGCACTGCCGCTCCATCTTGTTGCCACTACATAAACATGATATTTTCGACTAACGTTAGTCCCAGGCATCGCTAAATCATTACACATAAAGTTAACCTCAAAACCTGGACTTACGGATGAATTATACGGCCGAGATAACGAATATAAGTTTGCTAAAAAACAGTGGGACTTACCGTGACAAAACTTAGCTGCAGCAACCGCCGTATTGTTGACAGTTTGGCGCTTCTTTCAAACACGTCGTCACTCGTCAGTGTCCAATGCGCATGTGCGTTCAACGAGAGCTGCCGAATGATGCCGAGTTTTTTGCTGGTTATGCAGATGCGTTTTGCTCACTCATAACTCCAAGTTCGGATTACTTGCCTCAGTAGAAAGTTGTCTTTGCTAAGTTTAAGTTAGTATAGTCAACAGAGTAAGCTGGAATGAGTTCAGGTCACTTTTCTTTTTGAGTACACTTTACTTTTACATTTTACAGTGTACAGCTGATCCAGAATGCTGCTGCTCGTGTTCTCACTAAAACCAGGAAGATAGAGCACATAACACCAGTTTTAAAGTCTCTCCACTGGCTCCCTGTAGCTCAAAGAATAGACTTTAAAATACTGTTGTTAGTTTATAAATCACTGAATGGTTTAGCACCACAATACATTAAAGATCTGCTGCTGTTGTATCAACCTTCCAGAACTCTCAGGTCTTCTGGTTCTGGTCTGCTCTGCATCCCCAGAACCAGAACCAAATGAGGAGAAGCAGCATTTAGCATCTATGCACCACAAATCTGGAACAAACTTCCAGAAAACTGTAAAACAGCTGAAACACTGACTTCCTTTAAATCTCAACTAAAAACCCACTTGTTTAGAGTTGTATTCGAAACGTAATCAATTGCAAATTTATTGACGGAATCTGACTATGTTGTGTTTTTATTGTTGATTCTGTTGCATTGTATTTTGTGTTTGATTTGATGTAAAGCACTTTGAAATGCCTTGCTGCTGAAATGTGCTATACAAATAAAGTTTGATTTGATTTTGATTTGATATCTTCGGTGGTTTGTGTCGTTGCAAACACGATAAGTAAATGTCTCCAGCATGGGCGTAGGTTTGGGTATGGACGGTCGTGACATGTCACGACCAATATTCAAGGGATATAAAATAGTCTAGACCAATTTTTGCCATATTAATAAAAATAAAAAAAACAACAACATATGTACTTTTTAACAATAACAAAATAAATAAACGAAAATCTACATTGATTAGTTTAATATTTCAATATACTACGCAGTGGTAGCATTCATTTTAAAATTCGCTGTTATGAACTATGACGACCCATGCCGCTATTGGCTCAAAGAACGTGGATCTACGTTCTTTGATTGGCTGCAACAGGCAGCGGCCAGCTGGCCACACGCGGAACGGAAGCTTGGTCCATGGTGCTGAAAGTGAACGCGTCTCCTTCTGAGTTTGACATTTATTATGAGTTTCCAAGACCATGTCGCCACCAAAAAAGAAAAGGACGACAGACATTAGAAGTTATTTCGCCACCTCGGCTGTAAGTACAGTGAGTGGACCCATAAGTTAGATATCTATCACGCAACGCATTTGTTGTAAAGTCCGGTGTTTAGTAAGGTCAGCACTGAATGTGAGGTCAGTAAGTTGTAAGGTCCCACCAAAACTTAGACCAAACCTACGCCCTTGGTCTCCAGTTGTTCCAGTCCTCATGGAAAATCTTCTAGATAATTCTCTGGAACTTTCAGGGAACAGGTACAAAATCAAAGCAGAAAAGATTTGGATCGACATAGTTAAATAATACAAATTCTATCTGTCCATGAATGCTGCTTTCTGGTGAGCTGCTGAAGAAAGTACAAATAACACTTTGAAACATTTCCATCAAGAAATTGCAGTGCTTCACCAGTGCTGCAAACAGAACCAGTTCTTATTGTTCTATTGATTTTTAAGTAAACTGAGAGCCAACTTATACTAATTGCACCATTAAACCCAATATCCTTCCAATCAGATGCCATCATAACATTTAGATTCCACCTGCTAAGAGGCAATAAACTTGTATTATTCTGATGCTAAGCTGACATTTCATAAAACATGAAGTGAGGGTCAATACATTTATTATCAGCAGTTGGTCATTTACTAATATATCACATTTATGTGATCTTGTAGAAAATGTAAATAGTGGAGAAGTTTAAGGACTTAGCCATAGGTATGCCATACAAAAAGATAAATAAGTAGATTGAATTAATTTACAATAGGGTTATTTAAATAGATGTATATGTAGCCTAGTACATATTGTTATTCATATACATTGTTTGTCACCCAGTTTTCCCTTTCTCTGTCACTTCTAAGACAGTTGACTGTTATTTCAGTTTTGAAATTTTCTTGGTCTATATTTCTGCAACTAACTGTGTATACTTTCTTTCATTCAATAGGATTTGCAACTAGCTCAGAGTGTAGGAATTTGGGTTCTGTGTGTTTATTTAGATCTCTGTGTTCTGTGGAGTCTCTGTGTTTTCCCAGCTACCCTTTGATTAGTTACAACTGTTTCTTGTTTCCCCTGATTGTCTCCCTCTGTATTTAAACCTACCTGCGTTCCTTGTTCTTTGTTGGTCCTCGTCTCGTCTTGTCTGGCATTGGATGTCTATTGTACAACCAGTTGCTACCAGTTATGAGTTCTTAGCCTTCTGCTCATTTTGTGCTGTCTGGACTCTGGATTGTTGTGTTTATCGTTAAATTCATTCAACAAATTCTGTTGCGTTTTCCTCAGCTCCTACACAGAGTGTATTTGCTTTGCTTTTTTTGTCAGCTAGATGAATGGACTGAATTGGACTGAACTTATATAGCGCTTTTCCAGTCATTTTGACCACTCAAAGCGCTTTACACTAGAGTCACATTCACCCAGTCACACTCACAAACACACCCATTCATACACCGATATGCAGATCGGTAGGCAATTTGGGGTTAAGTGCCTTGCCCAGACACATCGACATGTGGCAGGAGGAAGCTGAAATCGAACCTACAACCTTCCGATTGCAAGACAACTACTCTACCACAGAGCCACTGTCGCTGGAGCAATGAAAGTAACTGCTTCTGTTTTTTTGTGTATGCTGTGTCTTCTCTGCTCATGACAACCACTCACATTAATCATTTTTACTTTTAAAGTGGAGTTCTCCACTGTTTCTAAAAGCATGCTCACTTTGAGAGTGTGGAGTGAGAAAATGATCAAAGTCCAAACCTTGTTGAAAAGAGAACAAAACACAGCTTTATTACATCTGCGCAGATGGAGAACTCAGAAGAGATCTAACTAGACAAAGGAATCACCTCTCTATATATACTGTATACTGCCCTTCACACACAGAGTGGCATCACCAATATTCCCAAGGAGATTATCAGATTAATACACACAGAGAAAAAAAATGCAACCTTCAGTTAAAAATGGGTTTCAGGCAGAATATTCTGTGCCTAAAAATAATCGCTCAGCCGTGGGTCTGGTCTGTCCCTCCGGAGGTATGACAACGATTTATTTATCGCCTGTTGCTTGGCTTCTAACGCACTAAGGCAAACCGTGAAGGCCAGAAGAGAAACAATAATTCTGTAAGCTTGAGTGAGACATAAAAAACTGATTAAACATTGTAAGATTAATACCAAATAAACTTCTATTAAAAGTAAACACACTGTGAATAATTATTTTATTCCACAAGAGGTTGCTGCAAAGTCAACTACAGAGAGCTGTTGACTGTCCACTGTTGCTAAATGCTGATACAGGAGCAGTGATTGCTGTAAAGTCTGTGATTCTATGTACGGCAGGGATTTTTTCCTTAGAAACAAGCTTTTTTATGTACCATATTAAATAACTATCTTAACTTCATTGTTTATTTCATGGTGGAGACAAAAAAGTCAAACTGATTTGTTGGTAATATTTAATGAAAGACCCTTAAAGTATAACACAGCTGGATTTAGATGCACAGTTGTACATTGCTCATAAATGCCCAATTTGGAAAATGATCTCACAATCTAAGCTGCTAAAACATCAATGACAAAGTAAACAGCAAAAAGGTGGCAGAACAGAACAGAACATTGCACTTAATTAATTTCATTGTACTTTTAGGGAATTCAACATCACTTTCATTATATCTTTAAATTACATATATTTTTACTAAACATTATGCATATATCAAAATTGTTCCTTGTTCGGTTGAAACAGGTTAGGAAACAGGCTTCTTTATGTAAAACATTACTGCAATGCATTCCAAACATAGTATTGATGATGATGCACACAACATAAACATAGCTGCTAACTTGAAGTGAAAAGAAATGCTGTTTTATGCACATCCAGTTATACTTCTCCAACAAAATATACATTTATGTTAAGGCTTTTTACTCATCCTTATCAACTGCTGCCAATGAATGTGGCTTACAATACATGTAGGTAATAAATACAATACAGCATACAATTATTTTTAAAATACCAAAAAATAATGCATGTATGAATTCATCCTTAGAGGGATTTTATTTGTACAAATTAAATGGATGACAGGTACTAGTTTGATAAAGCCTAACATACTTTTTAATTTTATAAAGGCTTAAATGCCCACAATCCCATTAGGAGACCAAAGGCAATTCTTGATTCTCAAGTCCGTTTCTCAGAGGCATGTTTTCAGCATCTGAAGAACAAAAACATGCTGTTAATCTACTAATCTTAGAATTACTGCACAGATTATTTAGTGAAACATACATGTCAGAAAAAGACTAACAAAAGCTAGGACTTACCAGGGATGAGTTGTCTTTCTGAAACTAACACAGAAAATATGGGTTTCAAAATGCAAACATATAACACAACTTTAAAAGAGAAAATATCTATATTTTTATGTTTTCCTATTTAATGTTACATTCAATTTAAGAGTAATATTTTTGGTGTCTTCTTCAGTTTGTACTTTATTAAGTCCAGTTTTAAGATGCTCTTACCATTTCTCTTCTTGTAGGCAATAAATGCTAAAGCAATGATGATGATGATGATGGATATCACAGCAGAAATGACAGCAATAATGATAATTCTTTTCTCAGATGAATGATCTGTACGAAAACAAATTAGAATTGAAAAATGTTACATCAAGCCATAGATGTTATGATCATTGTCATATTTTAGTGAAAATGTCACATATTGGAATCTTTTTTTGTAAGAAGTGGTTCATAGAGTGTGATAAAATGACATCAGTTTTGCAAACTGATTCTCCCCAAACATTTTTTTGCAAAGCAGATATGAATCTTTCTGTGTAGAACATGTTTATTGTTTTCTAGATTTTCTGATTTAAGCAGTGTGTCAGCTTTATTACACACATCTAACAGTGTTAGATACTAATATCTGAGTTTGAGATATAGACATTTATGCTCACCCCGGTTGGTCTTGATTACTTCTTTATCCAGCTTGATCAGGATTTTGTCCTCAGCTCCAGTAAACTGAAACACACAGTCATACCTGGCCCAGTTCATATATGGGATTGATGAAATATCCAGATCAACACGATATTGGAATGTATTATCCTCATTGTTGAGGACATCTCCAGGGTCCACACCCTCATGAATCTCCTCTCCATCCTTCCTCCAGAACATCAGGAAACTCTTTGGGTAGAAACCAGTAGCGTGACACCTGACTGGAGAGGAGGGAGTTTTCTGAAGGAGAGAAACTGAGGGGTAATCTGAACATGATGGTGGGAAACAGAAGAGGGAAGGGATTAACAGGTAGTAAGGACAATGCAGAGCAAGTTTGTTAGAAAAGAAGAGAAAGCTACTTTTAATTAAATGTCTTCAAAAGCAGGAGAAAAAGTTGTACAACAGCATAAATATTATTGAAAATGTAATTTTATAGATAACACTTGAAAGACAGAGACAGATTCAATGTTGATGCACTAGAAGTACATGCAGTCAGCTGATGAACTGTACCTTTTCTAAACAAATAGCCATCAACCAAGGAGTAATTAAGACCTTTATAGCATAGATTTGTCAGCATATCTCTGTTAAAAATGAGATCTTGTGTATCCATTTCCCAAAGCTGTTTGAGAAAAAGAGCCTCTTTTCTCAGTGCAATCCATTTCAGTCCATTTAAATCAAATTCAAGAAAGTCTTCTCCATCATATCCATACTTCAAAAAGCCAGTAAACTCTTTAGTTTCCATGTTCAATTCACAGCCACCAATCCTCTGGAAAGTATGGATACCTGGAACAAAAATAATATTTTGTTGTCTAAACATAGCTTTAATAACATGGTGGATTTTTAAACAATATTAAAATGTAGAAGTGATGAAATGTTGAAAACAAATATTATCTTGAAGTTGGAAGTACAATGATTGAAGATTTTTAAAAATTACAGAACATTTTGACCATAAAATGAAAAACAAATTGATTAAAAAAACAAACAAGAAACATGAGTTTAATAAGTTATTGATTTGTTATTTTAAATTGCTAAAAATTAAGAATATTTATCATATTGCTATGAGATAAACTACTAATTAATAAATGTACAGTACCTTCACTTTGATTGAATTTCTCCATAAGCTCAGCAATCATATGTCTGCAGAAGGCAGGATTGGTGATAAAGCAAGTACTTTCTATAAACTCAAATAGTTTTGAATCATCACTAAATATTTTCTTCAACCAGTCCATTTTTAAATCAACTATTTTGTTGTTACAGAAAGCTCCTTCGACGTCATTCAATTTTAAACCAATTTCAAATACAGGAACATTTCTGAACCCAGAAGATCCAGTGAAGTAAATCTTCAGGAAGTGTGTCTCTGTATGAAAAAAATAAATATTTTATTATTAAAAAAAAACCCATACCATCCTCTTGCTGTTGTGCTTGAGTGAAAATATTTGCTAATATGTATATTCACTTTATATCTCTCAATTTCGTTTGCATGTTTCTTTAATAAATAATGACATGAATTTAACAGACTTACACATAAGGTTAGATTTATATTTTTTTTTCAGGACCAGGTGAAGAACAGATGATTTGTACATAAAAAATAACACAAAAAATTGCTTTTAAAATTTTTTTGTACTTAACATTTTGTTACATTATTACAAAAAAAATAAAATAAAAATACCAGCCATAATGAGAGGATAATGTATAGTCATAAATTCTCAACTAAAAATATTTATCAATATATATGTGCATTCTGTGTATGCCAGGTAAATACTAAGAAAGAAACTGAGGGGTAATCTGAACATGATAGTAGAAAACAAAAAAAGGAAGAAACAAAGAGTCTTCATGTAAAACACGAGGAAACTGCTTTTAGTAAACAGGTTTCAAAAGCAGAAGAACAGGGGACAAAATATAACTGTCAGACAGAAACATTTGATACATGTTGATAAACTGGAGGTACATTTAGTGATCAATAAGTACCTGTTTTTAACAGATTGCCATATCCAGATATCAAAGGAAGCATTGAGAACATAGAGAAATGTTGGTCGTAATGTTGAAACATTTCTCTATTCAACTGTTAGATTATAAATACTCTGTTGTATGAATTCCAGCCAGAGAGAGAGAATAATGTACTGCCACAGCTTCTCAACAAGAAATAACCAAAAATCATCAATATAATATTGTCAAAGAAATACTGTTATCAATGAAAAAGACAGCTATAGAAGAGGACCACAAATTCTGCAGTTACATGAAGAGAAACAGGAACAAAAGAGGAGTGTGATAACATCAGATAAGAAGGGAAGGACAGAGATACAATTGTAATTTAAAGCTTATAAGTCAATAAATATTTTGTTTTTTGAGATACACAAATACCATCTATACATTAGTAAACATGATCTAATTGACCTTTTAATTAGAAATTAATTGACTTTTTTTCTATTTACATAGAACCTTGATAAGTAAATAAAACAATATCTGGCGTAACAAAATTTAAATTGTTTTACGTTTTCTTACCTGCAGATATAGCATGACAAAACATAAGTATCACCAAACACTTCATGTTGCTCAGAAAGCTGATTGTAAACAGAGATTATGGAGAAAGTTTCAGTCGTTTATGTTGTTCACACGTCTGGGATTCGGAGTGACAATGGTGATCACAGAATGTGCTGGATGTGTGTGAATTGAAGTGTAGGTGTGTGGTTCTACAAAGAAAACGAATAAATACAAATTATAATTCACCATGAACGCAGATACTCATACAAACATATTCTAATCATATTATTTGCCGGTTTCATTAATAGTCTATTAAGGTTAAATAAAGTAAAAGAAAGCAACTAAACATAATATAGTTTACCATTTTAAAATAGTAATTAGCTAAAAAAAAAGTCTGACAACAGAAAATGTTCAAAGTACTAAAGTACACGTATAATTCCACTCAAATATAAATACACTGCAACCTACCACTCATATGGGCGCACACTCGAACGAAATCGCAAAACCATCCTCAAACACCACGTCCGCTGACCTGCACGGCATCTCAAACAATGTTTTGGTATGAAAAAGAAACACTGCCCAAAAACGGCCGCGCCACCTGGTGGCGAAGCTAGGAACTACAACATGACCTTCAGAACAGTTTAACCTGTTTGTTAAGTCCAGACATGCTTTCAGTTTTATGTTCTTGGGCGTGTTTAATGTGATTGGAGGGAGTTTGATTATTTAGTAACTATGGAGCTTTCCTTCATGCTAAAACTCCAGTGGAATTTGACTTGCTGTTTAAAGTTTTCTCACTTTTAGGAGAAAATGAAGCTGCTCAAGTGCAACTGAAAACAGCTGTAAAGCTAGAGCCTTGTCAGACCAAAACAGAAACAACAACACACTGTCTTGATTTGTTTTTCATTTTGTTTGGTTCTTCATTTTTTTCAGGCAGATAAAACTTGTTTGATAAGAATGTCTTGGCAACACAAATAGAAAGCTTGCCAGACCAGTTAATTGCTGTGCTAGAATCACAAAGACACACAATGAGTAAACAATGCATACACTCACTCACACTCACACCTGAGGGCATTTTAGGGTAAATTCACACTGCAGCCTGAAGTGACCCAAATCCTTTGATCTCTTTGATGAGAAGTTTTCAATTGAAACAAAGAAATCCCTGTGCTTTTTGTAAGATTCAAACCAGCTAAGCACTGGACCAGAGAGTCCGACCCAACTCTCCAGTCGATTCAGTAATATGTCATGGTCAACAGTGTCAAAAGCTGCACTGAGGTCCAACAGAACCAGCACTGTGGTTCTCCCACAGTCCGTATTTATATGGATGTCATTGAACACTTTTACCAGGGCAGTTTCTGTGCTGTGGTGAGACCGGAAACCAGACTGGAAGGAGTCAAAGCAGTTGGTTATCGTTAGGAAGCTATTTAACTGTTTACACACAACTTTTTCAATAGCTTTACTGATGAATGGGAGGTCAGAGGTCAGAGGTCGGCCTGTAATTCTGCAGTAGTGATTTGTCTAGATTGTTCTTTTTTATCAGTGGTTTGATTACTGCCGTTTTCAAAGCCTGGGGGAAAACGCCTGATGAGAGTGATGAGTTACTATTTGGATCAGATCAGTAGCAACAACAGGCAGGACTTTCTTAAAGAAATGTGAGGGTAGAACATCCAGACAGCAGGAACTGGAGCTTAATTGACTTATAATTTCCTCTAGGGTTTTATAATTAAGTAGTTGAAATTGGGTCATTTTTCCTGTATTTGTTTTGTTTGGGCACAGCGTTGGTACTGACTTTATAGTGGATGTGCAGATTAATCCTCTGATTTTTTGAATTTTCTTTGAAAAGAAACTGGAAAACTGGTTGCAGGCGGCATTAGACTGAAATTCAGGTGGGAACGTGATAGGAGGGTTTATGAGCCTGTCAACTGTTGCAAATAAAGCTCGAGCATTGTTAATGTTTTTGTTTATGACATCTGCAAAGAAGGCCTGTCTTGCATGTTTGAGTGTTAAATGATAGTAACGTAGATTTTCTTTATAGATGTCATAATGAATGTGAAGTTGAGTTTTACGCCATTTTCGTTCTGCCCTACGGCAGAGTTGTCTTGCAGATCTAACTGTTTGTACATTTCTCCATGGAGATTTCTTCTTACCAGACACAACCTTCATTTTAATTGGGGCAATGGAATCAATGATATCTGAAACTTTAGACTGAAAATCATTTACCAATTTATCTACATCATTACAGCTTAAGAGTGAGGAAGAAGAGTAGATTTGATGAAATGTTTCTGCTGTGCTTTCAGTGAGAGAACGTTTTGTGATGGTTGCTGTTTGTCCAAGTGGGTTAAAAGATAAAGAACTTTCAAAGATAACAGTGAAGTGATCCGACACTTCGCTGTTAGAGACATTAGAGACATTGGAAATATTCACACCCTTACTGACAACCAGGACCAGTGTGTGTCCTTGAGTGTGTGTTGCTTGTTTGACATGTTGTGTTAGACCAAAAGTCTCTAAGATATTAGAGCTTTTTAGCCCCTCTGTCTTGGGGATTGTCAACATAAATGTTGAAATCACCAACAATTATTAAACAATCATAATCAATACATATGACAGATAGAAGCTCATTCAAGTCATTAAAGAAATTTTCCACGTATGTAGGTTAGTGTCAAAGTTTATTCGTGGCCTTTTACCTCAATTCCAAGATACTCAAAAGAGGTGACGTGACCCAAAGAGATTTTACTACTATTTACACTATTCTATATTGAAGCCACGCCTCCTCATTTTTTATGTTTTCTATTCTCACTTAAGAAATTGTAGTTAGGAGGCGCAGAGCCCCGAGCGCCAAAGATTTAATTCATGCATGTTAATAAACTTTTCTAATTGTCTTCCTTTTCTCCATCTGAGTCTCTCCAGATTGAAATGACATTATTACTTGATTGTGCTATAAAGTGTAACTATGTGCCTGGAAAACCCATATTGTCCTTTCAGAAGCATAAAACAAAGTATTTTAACATAAAAGCACAACATAACAAAGAAACAAAAATACAAAATTAGTTAAAGCAGCATATAAAACAACGAATGCAAAGCTAACTAACTTAGCACAAATAATAACATTAAAGTGACAAAATTAAACTATTTCTACTGGTAGATGGCGGTAGGTGAGTGATCTGTGGTGTGTTAAAATTTATATATCCTTTTATTGTTAATGGGGTTGATTTGATTTCTATCTGAATTACTAATCTCATTAATATTTGCTGTAAGGAGTCTGTCACTGAAGTAACTCTCCAGTTCAGCAACAGCTGTATGTATTGGTTGGGAGACATTGTCTATCAGAGATGTTGTGAAGACATGGGGCAACAGGTGACTCCTCTTGCTAAATCACTCCCCTCCCGTAGTGATTTTGGAGAACAATTATCTCTGTTTGAAAGTTGTTTTATTGAATTTTACTGTACTGGCTGAGATTAAAATAAGTTATTTGTTTGAACCTTATGCACCAGCTGTTCTTTGGTGGTTTGTTACCCCCCGTGTAAAAGACACTGTGGTTTGAGACCATATCAGCCACAAATGCCCCTAATAATCCTGAACACATTACTAAACTCATAGCTGCCTAAATAATGTATGAATAAATTGAAACTAGGTTTGTAGGGGCAAGACAAACACAAAGAGAACACAGCTTGAAAAACAGACCACTGCATCAATAGTAAAAATCTAGCAATATGTTTATTATTTATAGTTAGTTTTAATTAATATAAACCCTTTTTTTAATAACTTAAAAGCTGGAGAGGTTGGAGTTTTTTTGTCTTCACACCACAATCGATGCATATTTGGATGAGTCATTTGGAAATTACCATTTAGAAATGATCTTGAGGGCTTGTACTTTCCCAGACGTCATGTTAAAGAACACAGCACAGAGATCCCTTCCTAGAGAGGTTGAAATTTAATTAACTGATGTATTGTATGGATAAAATTTTGAAATTTGTCATTTTATTTCAGCATTAGCCATGAGAAAAACATTTTCTTGACATCTACAAATAGCTTGAATTCATAGTATGTTCCACCTGAGGAGGTTTATGTTTATAAATGGAAGACAAGAAAAATGGAGGATGAGCTGTGGTAAAAGGCTCAATCAAAGGCTAGGTTGAGTTCACCATCTGATTTGGCATCAAATCTTGTTTGACAAGATCAAGTGCAGGAAACACAAAAGATATTTACTGGCAAACTGCAGGAACCATTCCAAGTGAAACCAACATTAAAACACAAAACAACTTTTCACAAATCACACCAGATGATAATGAAGACATTTTTTAAAGATAGTTAAAGGAAAGTTGCTTTTCTGTCTTCTTTTTAGCATCTTTAGTAAACACATTCACTGTTAGACTTTTTACTGTAATCACCATTCTACAGTACCTTTACTGTTATATTTCACAGTTAATTTTTACTGTGAGTGTGCTTTGCAGTTATAACTGCTTTACTGTAAATGTAGTTTATAGCATAAAACTGTAAATGTATTTTATAGTAAAGCTGGTCTACTGTAAACTTGTTTCACAACATAATGTCAGTTTTACTGTAAATTAAAGTTTACATTTTTTAATACAAGAATATTTTACCATAAACCGAAAAATTTCATAAAAGAAATTTTAGTCCAAGTACTGTGAATAAAAACAGGTATTTATTTTCAGCAGATTTGTTGAAATAAAATCCATTTATATATTCGCAATGTCATAAAGAACAATGTCACAATACAATATAATGTGCTATAAAACAACAAAACCATAGAACACACTACAGGTCATGTCAATATTTTTATGGCACATGTATGTAGCTACATGAACGTGTGCATCAAGTACCAGCCATAAACTATTAAAAGACTGACTTTTAAAAAATATATAGAATATACTTAACTTCATTTGAATATGAACTGTATTTAATTCAATATGGACACTTGAATGCATCTGAATCCAATAACAGTAGCAATCTTTACATAACCTTTTCTATTTGTTGCACACTGTACAACAAAAGAACAACTAAAAAAATTGGGCACTACTAATTTTATGTACCACATCAGGTATGCACCAACATGAACACGTATATCATTCAAATGGTGAACAGTCAAAAACCAGCAGAGGCTGCATTGTCAGAAAGCAGTTAACAGTAGCTTAAATGTGCACTGTTACACAATACATCACAAAAACAGTGCAAGTGTGATAATGTACTGTATGGTAGAACAACTAAAATTAGAACAAAAAATTTTATTTTTTAAAATGTATACATACAATACAGCAATCAGCTATGGTTCTTCATCATCAGTCAAACTGTCATTAAATTTAATTCATAAATGGTTTGGTGTAGAGTACTTACCGTTGTATCATCTCCAGCGTGGTGGATGCTGACTCCTGATACTCCAGATTGAAGTCATAATATGACCCAAAAAAGACAGCAAGGACACTGGTAAAGTCATGTAGTTGCTCAGGTTTGAAAAATACCTTCTCCTCCATACTGACCATCCACCGGGTTGCAGACATCAAGCTATTTCCTAAAATAGACAAACCCTTGTCAGGCTAACGCTAGTGAGTAAAAGTACAGACTACCATAACTATTACATACATTGCTACAAAACAATTATAGTGATAGAAAATATTCCTCTTACCAAGCATGATTACCCTTGGTGTTGTAGGTAAGGTCATTTCCATCTCAACAGACATCTTGGTGGAAGATACCTTTGAAACATTAAAGGAAAACTCTTAAATATGAATTACTGGTAGTAATTTATATTTAAAGGGCCAGTTCACCCAGATTACAACAGGTTTTTGAGAACCTCACCCCGGAGACTAGACTAGACTTTACCCCTACATCCTGCTACCACTCTGAAACAGCGGATGTGAATGACAGTTTGTGAGGCTAAATGCATTTTTGAAAGCATTACATTCCACAAATACAGTATCTGAATGGCTAAGTACAATAATATAATAATAATAATAATAATAATAATAATAATAATAATAATAATAATAATAATAATAATAATAATAATAATAATAATAATAATAATAATAATAATAATAATAATAATAATAATAATAATAATAATAATATGCCCAGTGGCGCAGTTGGTAGAGCTGTTGCCTTGCAGCAAGAAGGTCCTGGGATCGATTCCCAGCCGGGGTCTTTCTGCATGGAGTTTGCATGTTCTTCCTGTGCATGGTGGGTTCTCTCCGGGTTCCCCAGCTTCCTCCCACAGTCCAAAAACATGACTGTCAGGTTAATTGGTTTCTCTAAATTCTCCCTAGGTGTGAGTGTGTGTGTGAATGTTTGTGTGTCCTGTATGTCTCTGTGTTGCCCTGCGACAGACTGGCGACCTGTCCAGGGTGAACCTCTACATTTCCAGACTATTTTGTGGCTTCAAATATGTTTGAAGAGCTGTCTGTTTACCTGTTGTCTTGTCTTTTCAAGAGTTGAAACTATGTTAGCACTCTACCAACTGTGCCACTGTGCAGCAATCACATTTTGCTTTCCACAAACTCTTGTTGCTGCCTGTACTCCTCCTCAAACACTGTGGGAGGGGCAATTAATGACGGTGGTTCTTGTTTCAAGTGTCTGCAGTCCTTTTTGTTTTAATCCTGGTTTGTGCTCTCAACTCAACAAACATAGTTTGAGAGGATTTAAAAGCTTGGCTTTCTGGGAAAGATGTGTCTTTACACAAACAAAATATTAATACTGCTTCTTCTCTGCCAGGCTTCATCATCAGGTATGGAAACCAGTTTTAATGTCACTGATATAACCATTTATGTATGGAGGAGCATGTGAGTAGGCTAATATTAACAATATTGATGATATATCTTCAACATCTTTTTCTTCACAGTCAAAAATTCACTGACAATTTCTGCCATTATTTCGACTGGAATCAGGGATCTTCCAGATCTGTTTACAGTAGTAATTGACGACATCCAAGTGGATTACTATGATAGCAACGAAATTAGAAAAGAAAGCTCAATTCTCTGGAAGAACATATCAGATTCCTATAACTTGACTATATTCTCTAAAGAAGTTTTAAACTCTCTGGATGTTGGTTTTACTGAATACTTAATCAGGCTGGGAACCTTAAATCCAGATGAAGGTACTGTGCAGATAGTTCACATAATAAATATTAAATACTTTTTTTAACAAACTACTATAATATTTTGCTGTCTGTCTTAGCTGTTCATGTTTTACAGTGTATGATTGGCTGTGAATTGGATGAAACGCCTGCTGGAGCTGCCATTTTTCAGCAGTGTGGCTACAATGGAGAAGATTTTATGAAACTAGATTCTAAAAATATGACGTGGACTGCTCAACATCCTCTGGCTGAACAATTAAAACCGCTGTGGGACTCTGCCCAGGCGGAATTAAACAACATAACACTGTTTTTGACACTGATTTGCCCTCAAATGCTAAAAACGTTTGTGACTCTTAGTGCCCTGCAGAGAGAAGGTATGATATTCATTGTTTAATCAGTTTCATTTTAACATTCAGTTTCTGATTTTCTGAGAGTCAGATTTAATTTAGCACTAATAATACAACAGATCACACTGCTGTTTATTAGGTCACTTCATTTATGTTAACCTTTAGTAAAACAAAAATAAATAGTAGTTTTTAGTAGCAAAACAAAAAGGATAAAAACCTTTAACGTTTGCACTTGCTGCTTAGTACTTTGTTTTTATTGAAAATTGAAATTTTATTGAAATTGAAAAATGCCATGTAAGATTTTGAGTAAATTGAGATTAAATCTTTTTTGTCTTTTATACCTCAAAATTATTATTAAACCTACTTTTCTATCTTTGCTTTCTGTGGTTCAGCATTGTGGTCATGAGTTGACTGGTGTATATTATACTTCCAGCAATCAAAGGCAGTAGGCAGACTCAAGCAACGTCCATTTATTGTATCACTGCACCATTTCATTTCCTCCTTTGCCTTCACTCTGTCCTCTTCTCTCCATTGTCTCCCTCATACAGACCTCACTTCTGTTGCTCTCCTCCAGAAGACCCCTTCCTCTCCTGTCAGCTGTTTTGCCACAGGTTTCTACCCAAACACAGCTGAGATGTTCTGAAGGAGAGATGGAGTGGAGATTCAAAATGATGAAGAGCCCAGTGAGATCCTCCCAAACCACGATAACTTTTGACCTGAATGTTTCGTCAATTGCAACTGAAGACTGGAAGAGACATGAGTGTGTGTTTAAGCTCGGTAATAAAACCAAACTAACCAGACTGGAAAAAGCAGCAATCAGTACCAACTGGGGTAAGCTGCTTCTACTCACAAATTGCACAGATTAAATATCTATTCTACAACTGTTTCATAAAAAGAATATCTGATCCTAGTTTTAGATCCAGTGACTCCCTCCACTTCCACTTCCACTCCCCCTTCCCCTTCCTCTGGGTTTCCTGTTGATTTGGCCATTGGACTTGTTGTTGGATTGATTCTGTTGTGCTTCTGCATAACTGGACTCTTTCTTTGGAAAAATGCCAACAACGGTATACAGTTAAAAAGACTTTTCTATACACTGAGATAGAGTTTTTAAAATTTACAAAAAAAAGTCATTTAAATACATGTGTAATTATTGATCTTGGGGTGCCATTTATAAAGTTACACAGTAAAAAAAAATTAAATATTGCTGTCAGACAAACAATGTGTGTTAATTTTTCAGTAATATATTTCACCATGCTATTCATACATAATATAAATATCAGTGTTCCAAATTAAACATTTAATTTGCAAACTAAATATTTACAAACTTAATGTTTAGATATGGGCTAAATATTAAAATTTATTAATTTATGAACTAAATATTTATGTGCAAATTGAATATTTATTTTGCTAACAAAATTTTTGACACCTGTTAAAATTGCAACTTATTAATTTGATTACAATTAGTTACAAAGTAACTAATTTAGTTATTTAATAAGTTATTTAAAATTTAGTTATTTAAAATGTGTTATTTCACATGAAACAAGATGTTGTGCTATGAAATAATCAGTTTTTTTCTTCTTCTAGCTTCAAAATTCCCTGACCCAGGTTCATATCCCACCTATCCAGGTAAGTACTTCAATGCACACACATATGATAATACATAGTTGCTAGCAATGTTTCTTGTAGTCCTCTTTTGAGAAGATATGAGTTACACTTATAGCTTGATTTCTGTGTTAGTGGAACTGCATCTTGAATCTCAAACATATAAAAAATTGAAAAACAACAAACATTTCACCAGAACTGAGTTATGTTAGATGGATGTCTGTGCTTCTTAGAGTTAAAATGAAAATATATAGACTGCTAGAAGTGAATATTTCTTACTTTTTAGTATAAGCAAATGTTTTATTGACTTTGATCTTTTAAATATGTATTTTGAAACAGCTGTATACTGGGATTTAAAATCCTAAACAGGACAACACCAGGACTGATTTCACATTATTAAGATGTCTTTATTTCTGTCTTGACAGGAACCATTCAAAATTGTCAACATAATTTTGAAACACAATAAGTTTATGATCGAAATCTGCTTTGTGATTGGGATCAAAAGGATAGACGCAGAAAAAACTATTATAAAACCAACCTTACTTGTGACTGATTTACTATTGTCTTAACTTTTGTATAAACTGAAATAAAAGCAATATTTTAATGAGGAAAACATGCAGTTTTTATCTATCTTGCCTGGTATTTCCAAACTGTAAGTTTATTCTTGGACTGTATGTTTTACATAATATGATTTCCTTGAAATAAGTTGCTTTGCATGACAATTTGTCAGATCATTGTACAACCTGAATGATGAACTCCTAATCAATTAACTTCTTCCTGGTTTCTATTTTGTTGTGCCTGTTTAATGGATTATTAAAGGATATCTTTTATTGTAATAGTTTGTTTCTTATTCTTGAGCTCTTTTATTAGAGGGTGTACATCAAAATTCAGACTGATCTTTTGTGGTTTGAGCTCCAATATGGAGATGCCGTTTCCCCATTTTGAACCGCACGACATGTTCACTTTGTGAATCAGAACTGATGCAGAACATTTAACAACAGACAACTCCATGGGATGACAAAACACACAGTTCTTTGTTGCTTATTTACTTAAGAGTTGAGAAATTAGAGGCCAATATGGCTAATAATAAAATTTCAGAGTATTTGTAACAAATGATGGACCCAGGCTAAAGCTGACAATTCGCGCAGACTCCATTCAATGACAACCTACATTTCTGATTCTAGTTGATCACCAAGTAAAGAAACAGTTATTATGAGTGATTTTTCATTGTGTGAATCAATACTGACTTTCTAAAATTACCCTTTGAAGAAACAGATACTTGGACACTAACAGGGAAATACCTAATCAAACCTGTCCTTTGTCCTTAGACAGAAACCAAATATTATTTGTTGGCCAACAAGGAAGTGTCAAAACCTGTTCTGGTTCAATTTAACTTTTTGGTGCAAGTGATCTTATCACTGTCATAGCTTCTAGTTTTAGCTTGGGGATTCCTGGTTTAGTTGTTTTTTTGTTTTGTTCCTGATTTTTTTGTTTTGTGATTTTGCTCTTATATAGTCTCAAAATCTCAGCTGAGTCTGGTTCTCATTTTCTGATCTGGTGTCCAGTGTGGCTAATCAGAAGAACCAAATGCAGACAAGATGGTGGTGGATATGTTATCAGTTTAATGATAAATAAAGCAGATATACACTACAGAAGAGATGCACAAAATCAGTCCTGGAGAATTTCTATCATACTTTCAGATGCGTACCATCTTCATTACATCTGAATCTGAATATAACTATATATATCTATAAATGGGAAATGGAAATCTGGTTGATACAGACATAAAATGTCACAATAATTTACCCTGGCAAGAACAAAGCCATCAGGTAGTTATGTACTTAGAAATTTCAACCAGTCAGCCACTTTTATTTTATGATGATCTTTGTCCAACTCTCAGAGTGAAACTATTAAACTAAAATGGTTGTTTACATGGAATCCAGGTGTTCAATCACCATTTCTATCACAACTGGACTCATTCAAGTCAACAATATCAGCCCCTGGTTGCTTTTCAAGATGTCATAACCCTGAAAAACAGATGGGATATTAAAGTGTTAGTTATGTAAAACATGGTGAATACAAGTTCCTTGATTCCTTTACCACTTTTCATCTAAAATCATGCATATAGTTGTTCTTCATATACACTTTGACAGACCATGCTTTTCAGGTCTGATGATTCTGTAACTCTGTAAAAAAGCACTGAGTGAAAAAGCCTCAACCTGCTGCAGGAACTACAATTGGCATCTGCCTAAGAGTTTCTTATCAGTAGTAAACATAAGGACTTTTTCCACAGTTTTTAAAGAATGTGGAGTACAGTTGTACATCTCTATAGTTCAAAACCTAAAATATTTAATGGTCAAACCAGTAATAATACAATAATGAGCATTTGTTAGTAATCTTTGTGTTTTTGTTAGTGTTGGGGCATTTTCAATGCTTTTTTTAGCTTTAGAACCACCACAGTTAGAGAATTTGTGAAACCTCAACTTTACTGTGGAAAACAAATGTTCACTAATTTGATTCTTGTTTGGGATCTTCTGAATCCAAAATCATGTATTATCTGGATAAATCTTTAGATTCTGTTACGGAAAATTATTATTTTTAGTGCTTAATACAGCTAATCTTACCCCAGGTGTAAAAGGGATATTGAACAGTCTGATTTTGAACAAATTTCTTAACAGTTAATTTTATGTCATGTGTGAAGGGTATCTTGAGCATTCTATGTTGTATAAATTTCTTAGTTTTAAACAGATATTCTGTGAAGAATTTACAGGAAATTATCCACCAGAGTAAATGTCAAAGGTCAGGAACTAGATGCAGATCAAAGGGGATCTTTTAGGATTGTTATCAGGGCTCAGGAAGCCACGAAATTAGCATCTATTGCAGGGCAGAAGCCTGTATGGTTCACAGAACATCAAAGGTTTTTTATAACCACATCTGGCAGGGTTTGGAACTAAAATGCAACATAGAATGTTGAGATCATTAACATTTTTCTAAGTATTAATAGCAAGTTTATAATTAAAGTGCATTATCTAAGTTTAGAAGGGTGAATGCTGAATGTATTTGAAAATTGTACTGTCTATGATAATATCTGAACCAAATGGAAATTGTTTCAATGAAAATGTGTTGTTTAGTATTAGAAAACTGTTCAGGATTTTATGTGATAAAGCAAGGACTTAAATCTTTGGAAAATGCTGAATGCAGTAGACCAGAATTAGGTTTGTGAAGATAATCTTTCCTTAAACTAAATTACTTGATTTGGCCGGGAGGCACTCCGAATTTCACAGGTTTCTGTTAGAGCCAGAAGACTAGGATGCAGCTGCTTGCTCCATTGTTCTTCTAGAGACCAAATGGCCTTTGATCTCTGGCGTGAAATTAAGGGAAGGTCTAAGTTCCTCTGAGTGTCCAGGGGAGCTCCTGGTTGGTCGAACCAGGGGTACGCCTTAATGAATACATTAACAAGGAGAGAAACGCCTCCACTATAAAGAGATTGAACAAGATAATAATGATTCAGATCGCTGTTATTTCCTGCCGTTTTGGCATTCAGCCTTCTCCAAAGACATGTCTTTGCTTTTTCTTTCTCTGTCTCTGTCTTTGCTTTAATTCTTTTGTCTCAGGTAATGAATGTATGTCTCTGTAACTCTGCAGTTTTCTTGTTAACTCATACAGTTGCTTGTTGTGAGATTAAACGCTGTAACTCTGTGACGTCATCACGCATGTTGCTCCTGGTTGGCACACACTCCTCGCTGGAAGAACCCGGGAAATAGGAAGGAAATAGAGAGAGCCAAGCTTTTTCCAAATTAAGCTAACTTAGTACTATTTCTTTCTTTAACAATTCCCATTATTTACTTTAACAGATTTATAATGTAATAACTGAAAGTGTCATTTTCTGAGTTAAAGAAAAAAATAAAATATTAACAAATTTTAAATTGGAATTTTGCATTTTTATCATATTTAAAATGAAAGGATATGTGGTGGGCATGAAATGCTTACACCTATAGAGTCAACATAGATTAGTAAAGTAGCCTGGAGCCTTTTATAGTTTAAAATGAACCAAATAAAAACCTTTTTTTAACCTTTATTCATGGGTAGCCTGTTAGACTCTGTTACCTTTCCCAATAATTCTCCTTGTGGTGTAGCATATGACAGAGTAGTACTACCCACCATTGTGGTTCCTCCTCCAGGCAACAAAAGCAAGAGGGCAGGCCAGTGCTGCTAAAAGCAGCAGAACCACTCCAATGGCAATACCAAGAAAAGAACCTGGAACCATAGCAAAACATTTTGAATAACGACATAAGCAATTTGGTTGTGAGTTGTTTCCAGAGTTATTGCGGTGAAAAACAAAAAGCAATGCAAATAAACCGTTCATCTCTATTTGAATCCTACCTTGGTTTGTTCTGATCATGGTTCTGTCCAGCCGGATGGTGATGCTGTCCTTCAAACCGGCAAACAAAGAAATGCAGTCATATCTCCTCCAGTCTTCAGCTGTGACTGCAGAAATATTGAGATCAACACTCAACTGGAAGGTCCCATCATTGTTAGGGAGGATTTCTCCTTTCTCCACATGTTCACGGAGTTCCTGTCCATCTTTCCTCCAAAACACTGTGGCTCTTTCAGGGTAGAAGCCTGTAGCGTGGCAGGTGACTGCAGAGGAGGGAGTCTTCTGGAGGAGAGACACTGAGGGGCGAACTGAAGACACAGGCCAAAAGAAATGTCAGCTCAAAAAGCAACAACTGAAGGAGAGGTCATGAAAGCTGTAAACAAATCTAAAAACATGAAAAATACAGGAATATTTTTTTCTGTATTCAATAGAACAATATGCTCAGACATTTTTAGTGCTGCATATTAAAATAGAATGATATATATTATCATTTAATAAATATATTAATAAACCATCAACAGAATAGAAGGAGGCAACAATATGCGTTTATATTTTTTTTCTTATAAGAATAAACTTCATGACTGGGGGTTGTACCTGTTGTCTGTAAGAAACTTTTCCCATAATTCAAATACAACTTAAGAAAATGTTTGCAGTCCTCAGTCAAAGCATACTTCCAAAACAGATTATTTCCATCACTTTCCCAGTTGTGTTTGTTAATGACAGTCTGATGTCTTGGACTGATCCATGACAAGGTTTTCAGGTCGAATCTTATGAGGTCTTCTCCATCATAACCGTATTCATTAAAGCAATCAAATTCTCCGGTTTCATCGTCCCAAAAGCATCCATTTGCCCTCTGAAAAATGTGGACACCTGAAATAAAAAAGATAAACTTAAATGTTTGGGTGTAGAGTGAAATGACATCAAAACAGCATCAAAGACAAGTGAGTGTTGAGAGATGCTGTCTAGTTTCTGTCAGCATGTAAATGTGTTTGGTCTAAATAGAAAGTATTAACATGGATCATAGATTAAGGTCTGTATTTTAATCTTCATGTTTGCACTCGTGTTTAAGACTTTTATTTTGAAGTTAGGGAGAAAGTAGCTCTTATATTGTGAACTTGTAGACAAAACAGACTAACAAAGTCTTAATATGGAGCTGATGGACAACCCTAAGTCAAGTGAACATAAAAAAATAAAAAAATAAAAAAATAAAAAACCCTCCAAAACAAACTTATTTCTGCAGCAACATTTTAAGTACAATTTTTATTGTAAATGTTTAAATGCAATATTGTAAATGTTTAAAAATATCAATACTTCATTGACCATTATAAACTGATAGACAATGTATATCGGCAACATTAGGCACCCACAAAAAAAGCCCCTTTTTTAAATTTTTATTAAACAGCATCATCATGAATAACTGGCCGATTCCCCAAGGAGAAGAGTGCAGCTATGCTCTTTGACCTTGTTCTATTTAGGAGTATCACATTTCTGATCTGTTCACATCTAAAGGTCCGTAGTCTGTTTTGTCTAGATTTCTGTTTACCTTCTGGTGTCCATTTCACTTTTGATATAGACAAGCAGAATTACAGGCCGATCTCCAACCTCTCATTCATCAGCAAAGTTATTGAAAAAGTTGTG
The DNA here is from genome assembly GCF_019740435.1 of Gambusia affinis. Lineage (NCBI taxonomy): Eukaryota > Metazoa > Chordata > Actinopteri > Cyprinodontiformes > Poeciliidae > Gambusia > Gambusia affinis. Next base: position 3,330,289 of record NC_057881.1, read on the forward strand.
TGTAAACAGTTAAATAGCTTCCTAACAATAACCAACTGCTTTGACTCCTTCCAGTCTGGTTTCCGGTCTCACCACAGCACAGAAACTGCCCTCGTAAAAGTGTTCAATGACATCCATACAAATACGGACTGTGGGAGAACCACAGTGCTGGTTCTGTTGGACCTCAGTGCAGCTTTTGACACTGTTGACCATGACATATTACTGAATCGACTGGAGAGTTGGGTCGGACTCTCCGGTCCAGTGCTTAACTGGTTTGAAACGTACATAAAGAACAGGGATTTCTTTGTTTCAATTGGAAACTTCTCATCAAAGAGGTCAAAGGTCACATGTGGGGTACCCCAAGGTTCAATCCTAGGACCCCTCTTATTCAATATTTATATGCTCCCACTAGCTCAGGTTATAACAGGAAATAATATTAGCTACCATAACTATGCAGATGACACACAGCTCTACATTACGATGTCACCAGGTGACTCAGAACCCATCCAATCACTGAACAGATGCTTAGAACAGATAAATGTGTGGATGTGCCAAAACTTCCTCCAGCTGAACAAAAACAAAACTGAAGTTATTATTTTTGGACCTAAAGAGGAACGATCTAGAGCTATAGATCTAGAGCTATAGATCTAGAGTTATAGATCTAGAGTCAGTGCACAGCTTCAGTTATTACAACTAAAAACCAGTGATCAGGCCAGAAACCTGGGAGTAGTGATGGACTCTGACCTGAACCTTCAGAGCCACATAAAGACAGTCACAAAGACGGCCTTCTATCACCTGAAGAACATTTCCAGGATTAAAGGACTAATGTCTCAGCCAGATCTAGAGAAACTCATCCATGCGTTTATCTTCAGTCGTATTGATTATTGTAACGGCGTCTTCACAGGTCTGTCCAACAAATCAATCAAACAGCTGCAGCTGATCCAGAATGCTGCTGCTCGTGTTCTAACTAAAACCAGGAAGATAGAGCACATAACACCAGTTTTAAAGTCCCTCCACTGGCTCCCTGTAGCTCAAAGAATAGACTTTAAAATACTGTTGTTAGTTTATAAATCACTGAACAGTTTAGCACCACAATACATTAAAGATCTGCTGCTGTTGTATCAACCTTCCAGACCTCTCAGGTTCTGGTTCTGGTCTGCTCTGCATCCCCAGAACCAGAACCAAACGAGGAGAAGCGGCATTTAGCATCTATGCACCAAAAATCTGGAACAAACTTCCAGACAACTGTAAAACAGCTGAAACACTGACTTCCTTCAAATCTCAACTAAAAACCCACTTGTTTAGAGTTGTATTTGAAACGTAATAAATTGCAAATTTATTGACGGAATCTGACTTGATGTTGTGTTTTTATTATTGATTCTATGTTGCATTGTGTTTTTGTGTTTGATTTTATGTAAAGCACTTTGAAATGCCTTGCTGCTGAAATGTGCTATACAAATAAAGTTTGATTGATTGATTGATAAAAACTGCAATGTAGTCAAACCTGGGCAAGAATATTTCACAATGATTACCTATTTTTAACCCTGGTTAACAAAATGTAGAATCTTTGCTCTGTTTCTGGAAACCAAAATAGAGATTTAAGCAATTAAACCAGATATATTATTACAGTCTTATGAATCAAACATTTATAATAGCCCTTCATTTGCATAGGCATCTTGCAAAATCTGTCACTTACCCTCTGACTGGTTGAAGCGCTGTTTCAAGGTTATAATTGTCGCTTTAAAGTCCAAGTGGTTTAACAAGCGCTTGTTATTCACCCACTGCTAGATAGAAAGCTGTAAATTTTCAGACTCATAACCAATATCTTCTATGTACACACCATAAAAATCTTTGCAAATCTATTACCAAAGCGTTTTTAATTATTATAAATTCACCTCCATGTAAAGAGTTTCAACCACTCAGAAGCAAAACCGTCATTGGATCAAAACCAGATTTCACTTATGAAGTGAAATCTGGTTTCACTTCATATGTTCATCCCTACATACCTGATGTAATTACATATGTATTCAAATATTTCACAGTATCTCACATGAAGAAATTATGAATGGTTTGCTGATCATGTGTCTGGATTAAACGTCTTAGTGAGTTCAAGCTACACAGGAGCTAAAAGATGATAAATAGTAACAATATGGGTAAATCAGTGAAAGGATTGATGCACTTCACAAAACGCTCCTTTGTTCTTCTGTTTCTTTATCAGATCCTCTGTTGTTTTCTGTCACCAGTTGGTCCCTGTCTCCCTGTCTGGTACAGATTAAATATACAGAATATTTTCCAAACATGAAATGTTGACATAGTGCATTTTTTCAAAAATCAATGCCATGGGTTCACTCAAGGTTAGTATTTAACCATAACTTCCTAATTTCATCAACGCAGGACAGAAATGGTTGCTAAGGTGACAAACCGGCTTCACAACAAAAGTTTAGTGACTGGCAGACCGAAGTCCTAAAAATGAGAATGATGAGCCTGAACACTGCAAAACATTTGAGTCAAATTTAGTTGTGTCTACTATCTTCCACTATTTAAGTAAAATAAATTTATTAGTTGTGTTGTGTTAAATTTTTTAATAAATCTTTACAAAACTACAAGAGCTGAGTAAACTGGAGTTTCTAGATTAGCATAAAAATCAGAAAGAAGAAAAGGACAAGAGAGGGAACAATTTCCCAGTGTGCTTAGTGGCATGTTTTAGTATCCTGAGATGGAAGTGATTGATCATTGATCATTGATCTGACTCTTGTTTGTTATTAAGTCAAATGTTTATTTTAATGCAGCTGACAGTTTGTAAAGCTTCAGGATAATGTTCTGTTCACATTAAATGTTTTTGAGCATAATTTATTTGCGGTGTTTAATGAAATTTATTATATAATCAGAATTATTGTTCATGCAATTTGAAACAAGAATTATGTAAAACAAGCTGTTTTTATTTCTTTACTTATTTATTTCCCCACCAGGGTGTTGGATGCTGGAGTTTTTTGCACTCGTAGGGAGCTGTTTTTTCCACCAGGGGGAGCCACGAGGCAGCATCTGCAGGAGGGCGTTTCCACGCACCTGTGCGTTATCAGCCCCATCTGCAACAGCTTAAGAGGAGCGGCTGACCGTTTCTCCGGGCCGGAGTGTTTTACCTGTTTGGTACCCTGAGCCCCTCTGAGTTTTTTGATCTCTGAGAATAATCCTAATAATAGTGATGGTGAGATGAAGCCTCATGAGGCATTGAACCACTTGAGCCAATTGGTTCGAGAAAGGGTTCATTTCTTGAGGCTTCATGTGCACACGAAACCACCTACTGGCCAGGTGTACAATCACAGCCCGCTGTATCTTAACACGTGTGATGCATTGAATTTTTGTCTATTATGGGTCTTGGGAATGACTTCACAAAAGGTGTACATATGTGTACAATAAAATATTGTTTGAACAATAAAATATTGTTTGAATGTATTCTCTGTGTGTAATTATTCCCAAAATAGTAGTGTCATGTGATATGGCATGTTGTGTAATAATGTTTTTCTGTGACTCTAGAAAAATGGCATGAGCTTAATCAGGCAGAGGACAGTGAAAGTGCTTGTGGAAGTAGGGAGGGGGTAGTGAATAGGCTAATGCTTGTGTAACTTGGATGATTTCATTCATTTTTATTAAGAAACAACAATTTCTTCACAGTTTTAGGTTTCAAAGGATTTCTCTTTTTTTGACACTACTTCTCCAGCCTTTGAAAAGACACGCTCACATGGCACAGATAATGCCGGGGTGCATAAATAAATAAGTGCAAGTTTGTACAGATTGGGGTACAGTGACCGATGATTATAGTATAGTATATACTATATACTATATAGTATAATGAAATACCTTGGCTGGGTGAAGCTCCAGTTTCCTCCCTATTCTCATGCAAGGCACGGTAGTGTCTTAGCATGGATGAGGTGTTATTATTGTACCCCAACTCCTTGGTGCACAATAAACACCTCACCTTTACAGAAAATAAGAAACAGTGAAAAATACAGTTCCTCATAAGCAAACCTAATGCATCTGCAAATGTTCAGTTCACCTTACCTCTCGCTGGCTCCATCCTACTCCTATCCTGTCTTCGCACTCCTAAATCTCCTATCTATCTATCTCTCTCCTAAACTCTCCAAACACCAAACTAACTGTCTCAAACTAAATAACCATTATCCAAACTCTGCTATCCAAACTATCAAAACTCTATCCACTCTCTCAACTGACCGCAACTCGCCTACAACAACCCACATTTTGAATGGAGCCTGTGGGGTTTATAAAGCTGTCAAACCGCGCGACAAAATCTGAGCCATTTCCCGAAGCAGTCACATGGTACAGCCGGGCAGCGAGGCCTCGGACGTCATCGTTTTCGGCTCCTCCCCTAAATGAAGCAAGCCTCGATACGCGCTTCACGGAAACGCCCCCTCCATTACTCGACACACGCCTCGAAGCCTCGGCTCATCACGTAACATCACTACCTAATAATCTCCTAACTTGATTCGTTTCATCTTCTGATCATCCCATAGGATTCCCCTCGTGGAGTTTGATCGACGAACGGTCCGACTGTCTGTCCGCCCTCCGACGCGCCTCCCTTGGCACCTACCGAGGCTTTTTTAGCCTTCAGGACCCAGACTTCAGCGTCCAACTTTTTCTCTCCCTGGCTGGTTGACCTCATCTCCTTTAGTAAGCCCGTTCCGTTACTCCTCCTTTCATAATCTGATAACCCGCTGACCTGTCATCTCCCCAGTCCTCAGATCGCTGGCGTTCCGGATCCAGTAGGATAAGAAACAACTCATTATCGATCTGTTCAACAATAAAACTTATTAATCTGATTCCTCACCTCCTGTTTGTGTTCTGCATGTGGGTTAGACGATTAACGTCCGTCATGACACAGGGGGTCTTTTTGTGGGCCCTAGTGTCCCTTATACCAGTGTTTCCAAACCCTGGTCCTCAAGGCACACTGCCCTGCATGTTTTAGGTATTTCCTTGCTTCAGTGCAGCTGATTTCAATTGATGACTGATTAACAGGCGTTTGTTGAACTGCAATCAGTTGAATCAGGCACATTAAAGCAGGGAAACCTCTAAAACATGTAGGACAGTGTGCCTTGAGGACCAGGGTTGGGAAACACTGCCTTATACAACAGTAGGCTGACAGGAAAGGGGGAAGGAGACAGGGGAAGACATGCGGCAAATGTCGTCGGGTCCGGGAACTGAACCCGCGACGGCCACGTCGAGAGCTGAGGGCCTCCGGGTGTGGGGCGCGCTACCCTCTACGCCACCGGAGCACCCCCCACAAGCTGTAATTTTAACTTGATACTGTGAGTAAAAATAATAGAGAAATATGTTTAACTATGTGAGGACAGTTTTTTCTCTTACATATTGTGAAATAATTACTTGTTTAAATTACAGCATTAAGTTAAAACTCACAATTTGCCATTAGTTAACTTAAAAAACAATGTTTAGATAACTTGTTTATTGTTGTTATCTCAACTTCATGAACTTTAATTTCTGAGTTAAAATCCATACAATTTTTAAAATTTGCAAGTTAAACCACCTTCAGATATTTTACAGTAAAGCTCTGTCGGTGCTTGGTGGTGAGAGGCCGTCTTTCAAGAAAGCAGCTGTTCTTTGTTGTGAGGAAGCCATAAAAACAGGACGGATCATTTGAAATGATGCACCAGATGTGATGCTGATGCTCATCAGTTTGGCCAATTTATACAACCAGGTTTCATCGCTTTTCTTTCTGGTTGTTTCACATTTTCTATTTTATAAAGCAAGGATTTTCAAAAGATCATTCTTTTCCTTTTAGATAAACAGTTTCTGAGGAAAAGTAAAGGATTTCAGTCCTAACATCACCACTTATCTTGTGTGTGACAACATGAGGATGTTATTTTTTCTGCTGTTATGTGGTGTTTCATCAGCAGGTAAGTTTTGCTTTTCCCTCTTTGTTGTCTATTTTTATTCCTTGTAGTTTATTTTGACTTTCATAATTTGCTCCATTCAAAAACCTGCTGAAGTCAATCATGTCTGTATCGTGCTGAACATTTAAACCTCTCTTCTAGAAAAACACTTGCTGACAGTTTTGGTTACTGCCTCTTCTGGACTCCCTCATTTTCCAGACTTTGTAACCACAACACAGGTGGACAAGCTGCCAACAAGTTACTGCGACAGCAACAAAAATATTAGAGCAAACCCAAAATATGGACAAAAATTAATGAACATTGAGTCACAGATTGCTGATTGGTACATTGAACAGTGTTTTGAAATAATGCCTGATTATCTGAAGGTTAAGATGGGAATGTTAACGGACCTGAACCAAAGTGAAGGTACAGTAAAGAGACTCATATTCATAATTGAGCTGCAACAACTTACCTTTAATAAATTTGATTCATAATCTCAATTTCTGTTTTCTCCTCCAGCTGTTCACATTTTACAGGTTATTATTGGCTGTGAATGGGAGGAAAAGACAAAAGAAACCACCTCGTTTTTACAGTTTGGATATAATGGAGCAGACTTCATCAAATTTGACCCAAAGAAGTTGATATGGATTCCTCAAACTCCCCAGGCTGTCAGCGTCAAACCAAAATGGGAAGCTGATGAATCTACATACCATTTGAAACGCAGCATATTTTCTTGCCTAAATAAGCCAGAAAGTTTAATTATTTTTGTTGTGAAATGTACATTTTGTCAGGATGACATAATGTTGGAAGTGAAAGAAAGAAAAAATGGTTTGGAATATTCATTACAAATAGAAATCTGTTCATTTGTATTCAATCTCTTTTACTGTGATGCTCCTAAATTTCATCTTAAATCCAGCTTTCTGTGAGGTTTCTCACAGAAAGAACAGAATAATGAAGCCCAAGGTCCACAGTAGATGGGTCAGATTTAAAGCTCTGCAGCGAATAGGAACCTGCAAACCTACCAAGTCATGGCTTTCTGGTGTTACAGTAGCAGGTAGGAGATCCACATTTCAGGTCAAAGAATGTGATGACAGAAGTACTACTAACTGACCCTTATGGGAGCAATAAGAGATAAAAGTCATTATCAAAAGGAAGGAAGTCTTCCTGTTTGCACTTTTCTACTACAAACATGTGGAAGAAACTCTTGTTTCTGACTTTTTGGCCCACATGCATTTTGCATGTGGAGGAAAACTGACACTCTGCAACCTGAACTCACCATCTGTAGGGTGAAGCACAGAGGTTGCAGCATCATGGTGTGGGGATGCTGGATTGAGTTGATGAGAAGACTTGTGGACCTAAAATGAAGATAAATGCATAGCAGAGTTGCAAGAAAACTTGTTAGAGGCTGCAAAATAGTTTAGGCTGGGATCAAATGGTTACTCTTCTACCAGGAAAATGACTAAATATCAACTAGAACTATAATGGAATGGCTTAGCATTAGGGTGGAATGGTCCAGTCAAAGTACAGATATCAATCTAACAGAAAATCCATGGCCAAACTTGATAACTGATGTCAACAGACATTCTTCATCCTATCTCCAAAGCTTGAGCTTTGGCAAAATTGTCATTCTCCAGATATGCACCACGTTGTCTAGCTAACATAAAATCTAAATGTGTGTGTCTGTGACATCTTGTCTTCTGTCTTAATATTTGTTGCAAATTGCACTGTTTTAATGAACTGACTTTAACTGGAGTGAAAATTTGACAGACACTTGAAAGCCGAGGCTTCAGTTTTATCATAGAAACATTAATATCACCACAGTGTTGCATGTAACAACAGATTGAAGAATAATTTATATCCAGTAGCCATCAGGGCATTAAATGCCACCTAGCATTATATTCCACCCTAATTCATCATTGTCCATGTAATTTTCTGTTTCCTATAATGATGTTGAAGATGATTATTAAGGTTTTGATAACCACAAAAGTATGTGTTTAAAGATTGGAGTAGTCAAAGTCATAAGAAGACTACTTTTCAGAGAGTAGGATCAACATTTATCATTAGTTAATTCCCTTAAAAGAGGAATTAATCATTTCAAGGTACTGAGCTTAATTGGGAATGTTAAAGGATTTGTGTATCCGGGTTTCTCTTTAGAAGATGTATTCATAACAGGCTATTTGTGTGTTTGATCTGTTGGGATAATCAATGCACAAACGTAAAAAAATCATTTAAAGTAAATAAATACAAACTAGCAAAGGCTCCACATGTGAAAATACAGTAGTTTGAGTAACACTGCCCTCTAAGGGTAAAACACAAAAATGCACTCTTAAGAAATATAAAAACCGAACGAGAAAAGAAAAACATCTGAAATAGGCCAAACATGTAATTAAATTCTCCAACCATTACTAAAGCAGAAAGTTTCAGTGAGTCCCTCGGAAAATCTGGCATGAAGTGGCAAAGATTTAACCATTAAAATAAAAGGACCTGATTTACTTTCTGTTTCACATTAATTTGCTACAATGAGCAAATACATTGGCAATATTATTAAATATTTTTCTCACCAGAAGAATAAATCAAATCAAAATCAAATCAAACTTTATTTGTATAGCACATTTCAGCAGCAAGGCATTTCAAAGTGCTTTACATAAAATCAAACACAAAAACACAATGCAACATAGAATCAACAATAAAAACACAACATCAAGTCAGATTCCGTCAATAAATTTGCAATTGATTACGTTTCGAATACAACTCTAAACAAGTGGGTTTTTAGTTGAGATTTGAAGGAAGTCAGTGTTTCAGCTGTTTTACAGTTGTCTGGAAGTTTGTTCCAGATTTTTGGTGCATAGATGCTAAATGCCGCTTCTCCTCGTTTGGTTCTGGTTCTGGGGATGCAGAGCAGACCAGAACCAGAACCTGAGAGGTCTGGAAGGTTGATACAACAGCAGCAGATCTTTAATGTATTGTGGTGCTAAACTGTTCAGTGATTTATAAACTAACAACAGTATTTTAAAGTCTATTCTTTGAGCTACAGGGAGCCAGTGGAGGGACTTTAAAACTGGTGTTATGTGCTCTATCTTCCTGGTTTTAGTTAGAACACGAGCAGCAGCATTCTGGATCAGCTGCAGCTGTTTGATTGATTTGTTGGACAGACCTGTGAAGACGCCGTTACAATAATCAATACGACTGAAGATAAACGCATGGATGAGTTTCTCTAGATCTGGCTGAGACATTAGTCCTTTAATCCTGGAAATGTTCTTCAGGTGATAGAAGGCCGTCTTTGTGACTGTCTTTATGTGGCTCTGAAGGTTCAGGTCAGAGTCCATCACTACTCCCAGGTTTCTGGCCTGATCGCTGGTTTTCAGTTGTAATAACTGAAGCTGTGCACTGACTCTAGATCTATAACTCTAGATCTATAGCTCTAGATCGTTCCTCTTTAGGTCCAAAAATAATAACTTCAGTTTTGTTTTTGTTCAGCTGGAGGAAGTTTTGGCACATCCACACATTTATCTGTTCTAAGCATCTGTTCAGTGATTGGATGGGTTCTGAGTCACCTGGTGACATCGTAATGTAGAGCTGTGTGTCATCTGCATAGTTATGGTAGCTAATATTATTTCCTGTTATAACCTGAGCTAGTGGGAGCATATAAATATTGAATAAGAGGGGTCCTAGGATTGAACCTTGGGGTACCCCACATGTGACCTTTGACCTCTTTGATGAGAAGTTTCCAATTGAAACAAAGAAATCCCTGTTCTTTATGTACGTTTCAAACCAGTTAAGCACTGGACCGGAGAGTCCGACCCAACTCTCCAGTCGATTCAGTAATATGTCATGGTCAACAGTGTCAAAAGCTGCACTGAGGTCCAACAGAACCAGCACTGTGGTTCTCCCACAGTCCGTATTTTATGGATGTCATTGAACACTTTTACGAGGGCAGTTTCTGTGCTGTGGTGAGACCGGAAACCAGACTGGAAGGAGTCAAAGCAGTTGGTTATTGTTAGGAAGCTATTTAACTGTTTACACACAACTTTTTCAATAACTTTGCTGATGAATGAGAGGTTGGAGATCGGCCTGTAATTCTGCTTGTCTATATCAAAAGTGAAATGGACACCAGAAGGTAAACAGAAATCTAGACAAAACAGACTACGGACCTTTAGATGTGAACAGATCAGAAATGTGATACTCCTAAATAGAACAAGGTCAAAGAGCATAGCTGCACTCTTCTCCTTGGGGAATCGGCCAGTTATTCATGATGATGCTGTTTAATAAAAATTTAAAAAAGGGGCTTTTTTTGTGGGTGCCTAATGTTGCCGATATACATTGTCTATCAGTTTATAATGGTCAATGAAGTATTGATATTTTTAAACATTTACAATATTGCATTTAAACATTTACAATAAAAATTGTACTTAAAATGTTGCTGCAGAAATAAGTTTGTTTTGGAGGGTTTTTTATTTTTTTATTTTTTTATTTTTTTATGTTCACTTGACTTAGGGTTGTCCATCAGCTCCATATTAAGACTTTGTTAGTCTGTTTTGTCTACAAGTTCACAATATAAGAGCTACTTTCTCCCTAACTTCAAAATAAAAGTCTTAAACACGAGTGCAAACATGAAGATTAAAATACAGACCTTAATCTATGATCCATGTTAATACTTTCTATTTAGACCAAACACATTTACATGCTGACAGAAACTAGACAGCATCTCTCAACACTTACTTGTCTTTGATGCTGTTTTGGTGTCATTTCACTCTACACCCAAACATTTAAGTTTATCTTTTTTATTTCAGGTGTCCACATTTTTCAGAGGGCAAATGGATGCTTTTGGGACGATGAAACCGGAGAATTTGATGGCTTTAATAAATACGGTTATGATGGAGAAGACCTCATAAGATTCGACCTGAAAACCTTGTCATGGATCAGTCCAAGACATCAGACTGTCATTAACAAACACAACTGGGAAAGTGATGGAAATAATCTGTTTTGGAAGTATGCTTTGACTGAGGACTGCAAACATTTTCTTAAGTTGTATTTGAATTATGGGAAAAGTTTCTTACAGACAATAGGTACAACCCCCACGTCATGTAGTTTATTCTTATTAAAAAATATATAAATGCAGAGCAGACCAGAACCAGAAGACCTGAGAAGTCTGGAAGGTTGATACAACAGCAGCAGATCTTTAATGTATTGTGGTGCTAAATAGTGTCACATTTAACACCTCATCAATGTTGTCTCGGTATATTCACTGTAAAACATTTGAAGGTGGTTTAACTTGCAAAAGAAAGTCCACCTGCTGCTTTGAAAATGCAGTTTAAATCAACAAGAAAATTGTATTGGTTTCAACTTTATGAAATTAAAATTCATGAAGTTGATTTAACAGCAAGAAACAAGTTGTCTAAACATTGTTTATTAAATTCATTAATCTTGAATTGAGAATTTTAAGCAATTTAAACCAAGTAAATTTTTCCACAACACGCAAGAAAAAACTGCCCTCATCTAGTTAAAGAACACATCTTTCTTTATTATTACAGTATCAAGTTAAAATACTGTATTTTACACAATTCAAAATTTTATTTCAATGTGCATGAACAAAATTTCTGATCATATAATGAATTTCAATTGATTGCTAATTCTAATGCTTGACAAACTATCAGTATTAGTCACGTTAAAATTGCAAATGTTAATTTCTTTCTCACTCATGGTGCAACACAGGATACAAAAACTAAATAATTTCTTCACCCAGTGTATTTTTACATCAACTATTTTGTTGTTACAGAGAGCTCCTTCGATGTCATCTAATTTTCCAACGATGTCAAATGCAGGAATGTTTGTAAAACCAGAAGATCCAGAGAAGTAAATCTTCAGGAAGTGTGTCTGTATAAAAAAAAAGATATTTTATTATAAAAAACATATCATTGTCTTGCTGCAGTCCTTGAGTGAAAATCTTTGCTAATATTTATATTCACTTTATATTTCTTCGGAGTTCTGGAGGGTCTTTAGTTTATTGTATACCTCTCCATTTTGTCTTCATGTTTCTTTAATAAATAAATAAAATTTTGCAGGTTTACACATAGGTTAAGGTTGGATTTTTTTTTCAGGACTAGGTAAAGAACAGATAATTTTTACATATAAAAAATAACTCCAAACATGCACACTTTTTTAAAACCGTTTGTGTATTTAACAATTTATCACAACAATATTTTTAAAAATTCAGCCAAACCAAGAAAATAATGTACAGACAGACAGCACAAACACACACACACACACACACACCCACACGCCCACACACACGCACACACGCACGCACACACACACAAAACCTAACCCCCGCTTCTCAACACACACCTAAGGAGAATTTAGAGAGACCAATTAACCTAACAGTCATGTTTTTGGGACTGTGGGAGGAAACTGGAGAACCTGGAGAGAACCCACAATGCACAGGGAGAACATGCAGCTTAAATCCATGATTCTGAAATACAGATTCAACCAGAGTACACCTTTAAAAGTAATTATAATGACATCATTTCAAAGCAATAACAGAAATCAGCAACATTTACTTTACAAGATAACAGTGTTTGTGTTTTGTGTGTTTGGTATTAATTTTCTTTCTCATTTATGAGCTAATGTTGCACATTTCAAATGAAAACATTCCTTCTAAGAAAACACCAACAAACCTGTTCATCTGTTTTTATTTTTAGCATTCACATGGCTTTCCAATTAATAGCTACAGAAATACCAACACATAACTTCCTTCTAGGTCTGTCTGTGTCTGTGCCATTTTGAGTTTCTGTCTGAACATAAAATGAATCAGCATGTTGCTTTTCATAATGTAGTGCAGATTGCAGATTAGGAAAAAGACACAATGCACCTTGATCTAGTGATTAGATATTTTAATAAAAATTTCTTCATAGATTTTTTTATGCTTGTTTTTCATAGTTGATTGAAAAAATGTCTTTGTAGTGTCCTAGAAATGATGATTTTATTTCATTAAAATAACTTTATGTGTGGTGAGGGTGGCTCAGGAGGAAACAGTTTGTCAGTAGGTCACCAGTTTGAACCCCTGCTCTGCTTGTCTCATTTTAAAATACAATTAATCCCTTTTTTGTAAAAAAAAAAAAAAAAAAGACTTTAAATTAGAACGGATTCATTCATAACCAATACATTCATGAGTCCCTCACTGAAGAATGGGGCTTTCATAAATAACTAAGTTACATAGCAGTTGTTGGTAAATTTGTACTGTTTTGCAGATTTCTATGTGGAGATCGTCAGCAGCACTAAGTTCCACATTACAGAAAACCTCAGCTGGACAAGTCACATCACTTCACTGGTGAAAAACCCACAGTAGCGCTTGTACTTTCTAAGACGAATGAGAAGGGCTTTCCTCCCACCTCCCATCCTCTCCATGGTCTGTTCATCCAGTTGGCAGGAGATTCTGTAGCATTCGCTGCAGAACAGCCAGACTCAGAAATATTTGTTACCCACTGGCCATCAGATTGCTCAACAATCCTATCACCAAGACTGTCTGAGACTGCTTGAAAAATACTATATTATATATATAAAACATTCTTATTTGTTTATTATGTAATTAAAGGCACACATGTGTTATTGTGTGTTCTCCGGTGGCCAAGTGATGACATTTCATTGCCAATTTCATATTTCTTTGTGCAATGACAATAAAATAAGTCTAAGTTTTAGTCTAAGTCTATCTAGAATCCCTCAAGGTGAAGTAAAAATTAGCACCAGTGATTGTGAAAACAAAAATGTTTCTGAACAGATGATCATGAAGTAAAGTCCAAAGTTTAATCTGTGATGGTGATTGAACTACATCAGACCAAAACAGAAACAAAACACTGACTTACATTTTTAATTGTTTTTTAACCTTTCTTAAAACTCTCATGATTAGTTTTTTTTGTTGTTGTTGTTTTTATTTTTTACAAGAAAGCTCTGGTCTAACAGATTGTCAAAGATTGTGCAATTTGATAAAATAAATATACCGTTCCTATCAAAACAAATCTAATAGAAAAAACATTTGCACATCTTCGTTGCCTCATCCCAACTCTCTAGGAGCCATCTCATACTATACATATTAATACATACATATTACATTTTACTTAATGCATTCAGCTGAGGTAGAGTGCCTACTCCGGGTCAGGGGGGGGTGTCCTGCTCCAAGTGGAGGAGTTCAAGTATCTCGGGATCTTGTTCACGAATGGGCGGATTGGTGCAGCGTCTGCCGTCAAGCGGGCGCTGTACTGGTCCGTCGTGGTTAAGAGAGAGCTGAGCCAAAAAGCGAACCTCTCGATTTACCGGTCGATCTACGTTCCCACCCTCATCTATGGTCATGAGCTTTGGGTCATGACCGAAAGAACGAGATCGCGGCCAAAATGGGTTTTCCCCGTAGGGTGTCTGGGCTCTCCCTTAGAGATAGGGTGAGAAGCTCAGTCATCCGGGAGGGCTCAGAGTAGAGCCGCTGCTCCTTCACGTCGAGAGGGGCCAGTTGAGGTGGCTCGGGCATCTGGTTAGGATGCCTCCTGGACGCCTCCCTGGTGAGGTGTTCCGGGCACGTCCCACTGGGAGGAGGCCGCGGGGAAGACCCAGGACACACTGGACGGACTATGACTCTCGGCTGGCCTGGGAATGCCTTGGGATTCCTCCGGAGGAGCTGGTGGAAGTGGCTGGGGAGAGGGAAGTCTGGGCCTCCCTTCTGAAGCTGCTACCCCCGCGACCCGACCCCGGATAAGCGGAAAAAGATCGATGGATGGATGGCATTCAGCTGAGAAAAATAAATAGTACATTTAGGATTTAATTAGGAAATTTACTTTGTAAAAGTTTAAAGAATCATCTTGATAGTTTGATTGTTGTGTTACCATGGCTACAATATGGTGTAATCTTTGGGTTTGAATTGGGTTTGTTCACAAATACGTCACAGCAAATAACCAATAATCAGTGATTGATCTTGAACTCAGCCAATAAACCTGGTCTCCCTCTTACAGATTCACGTGATCGATATTTAAATATGTTAGTGATGCTGAGGTTCTTAGTAGGACAGTTCCGGAGGCTCAAAAAGGGTACTAGGGGCATCAAGGATATAACGGGTAGGGGCTCAAGCCCCTTTCGCCCACTCCCCTTCCCCTCTCCATGTGTCTGCATTCACTATTGTTTCATTTCTTAGTTTAGTTTTTTTTAGAAAAACCCACCACTAAGTTATTTCATTTTTGTTCAATCACTGTGGGGTTGGTCATTTCAGATTTAGAGCATTTTAACAAACATGTTAAAATTTTTATTAAAAAGCATTTAACATTTTAAATGTTAAATCTGAATTAAACTGATTCAGATTTAACATACAGTTTAAGAAGTTTTACATTAGAACAATGGACCAATTTTGTCATAAATTGCTGTAAAAACTAAAAAGTAACATAAAAACATCCCATTGGTTGTTGGTCAAACTTGAACACACCTCCACCACCATCTTGTAACGATAAGAAGAAAAGCAGGAAATGATTTTGGACATATCAACTAAATCACTCTTCCTCTCACTTTCTTATTTTCAAACCAGCTGTACAGAAATGATAAAGGTGATAGCTTTGTTGCTGCTTTTGCAGAATGCTGCATCTGGAGGTAAGAACATTTCAATAATTCAACAGGTGAAGCAATTTTTGACGATTTTGAATTTTCTATAACCAAAAGTGAAACAGACCTGCTTCTGTTTAAGGGTAACAGTTGTCAGTTATTTTCATAACTGTGAAAGTTAAAGACTTTTTAGTTTTCATCAATATAAAAAGGAGCAGAGAATATATATATATATATATTTTTATTTATTTATTTTTTTTCACTTTTTATGTTTCATATGCCAATTCAATTCTACAGTTTATACTGTAGATTAAAAAAAAATGCAATCCATATTCTACATGAAAACAATGTGTTCTTTTGACAGAAAAATATTATCTGGAGATGGATCATTTCCTGTATCCAGGAGTTCCCAATTTCCCAGAGTATGGAGTGATTGATGTTTTTGAGGGGTTTTTAGCAGCTTACTTTGATGACAATGTAACACGTGTCAGTCAAGACTGGATGAAAGAGTTAATAAAAGAGAGCAAAGATGAATGGAAATCGTTTGTCTGGGGGTGTTTGAAATACAAATATATCTTCAGAGAACTGACTGAGAATTTTACTACGCGGTCAAACCAATCAGAAGGTATGTTATAACTAAAATTCTTTTTTTTTAAAACCCATTTTGATTAATCATAATTTGGATTTAGATTAGGCAAATCTTTGCTTCAGAAATTACACATCTTAAAAACACAAAAACTGACATTCTGATTATCATGTAAAATGTGTGATGGTACCATGGTATATTTAAAATATGGTATGTTCTCTGTTTTCCTCAGGCAGTGAGATAATTCAGCAAATTATTCACTGTGAATGGGATGAAGAAACTGTTGATACTCAAGTAAAGTTCGGTAACAATGGAGAAGACTTTATCACATTAGACACAAAGACAGAGACATGGATTGCAACAAATCCGAAGGCAGAAGTCATAACAAAGTCGTTGAATGCAGACAAAACCAATTATGAGAAAGCACAGTTCATGATCCAAAATGGGTGCCTGCCATTGTTAAAATTGTTTGTGAGATATGGAAAATCTTATCTGAGCAGAAAAGGTAAAATCAATCGGCCTTGTAGATAAACAGTTTCTTTTTATTTGATCTGGGCCTACTTACCACCTCTTTTAATCTATTTTATGCATTTTGGTATATCAGACATTTCTTGAATATAATGAGAAAAATCACAAGGGCAGATGCCTTAATAATCATGCAAAATGACCTAATGTAATAGTGGCAATATCCCTTTAGTTCTTCCCTCAGTGTCTCTGCTCCAGAAGTCTCCCTCCTCTCCAGTCACTTGTCATTCAACGGGTTTCTTCCCTGACAAAGCCATGATGTTCTGGAGGAAAGATGGAGAGGAGATTCATGAAGGGGTAGAACATGGAGATATTCTTCCCAATGATGATGGATCCTTTCAGATGAATGTCTCCATGGAAGTTCCTGAAATCCCACCTGAAGACTGGGGGAGATACGAATGCGTATTTCAACTCTCTGGAGTGCAAAATTATGTCGTTACCAAACTGGACCAAGATTTAATCAGAAGCAACAATCCCAGAAATGAAGGTAATAAAAATATTTGATTTGATAATTTTTGTCATTATATTCCATTTTTGCCCCCTATTTCATAGAGAAGCACTAAAAGTGGTAATAGATTTAAGTAATGACTAAAAATACATTGCAATATATTAAGTAGTCCTTCTTTTGGTAATTTTATTATTTTGCCATTTGATACATGAGGGCATATCTTCCCCTTAGTTAAAACTCAGATGTGACTGTCTTTAGTGTAATTTGTCATTTGCTATTTGAGTTTAAATAGGCCACTATGGATGATGCTCAACCTTACTAATACACAGTTTTCTTTCTAAGATTAAAGTTGTAAATGTTTTTTAACTTAAGTTAAAATCAAAACCAAGAAACCAGTATAATGTTTCCTGAACAGGTCGATTAACGGCAATCAGCATCGCTGTCATTGCTACAATGGGATGTGTTATCGTCATCATTATTGTTGCTTTATCATTGACAGCTTTCAAAAAAAGGAATGGTAAGACACTTAAAAAGTTAAACTGTACTATAATATCTAATTATAGTAGAATACCTTGGTAAATCAGAGAGTTATTTACATTGTCATATTACCTGTTTAAAAGCAGATCTTTTACGTTTAACATACCCAAATTATCATTTTTCCATTATTTAGTGACTCACAGTATAGAGAGATCTTCTACACCATGTAAGTGATTTCTGACCTTTATTATCATATATTCATTAAGTGTTTTTCAGAATGAGCAGATTAATGACATATTTTGTATCTTACAGCCTCTGAAACAGCCTCTCTTTAACAAACTGATACAAAATGCACTTCACCATGAGGCTTGCTGGACTTGTGTCATATCCAGATGTCCTGTTAACTGCACAGATAATCTACAGGGAACTCCAAGATCACATGAAATTAAGATTACCAGCAATAATGAAGGAGCAGACTTAACATGCTAAATGGTGTGGATTTTATGTCATGTCTCAAAGTTTATGTTTACTCACATTTTATATTGCACAATAATATTTTTAAATTATGCATATCCCTATCATAAAGCAAACAAAAGTATACATCACATAATGAAAGTCTGTATTTTTCTCTAGCAAATAACATCAGAAGCTATCTTTGTTGAAGGTCCCACCAAAACAAATGACAGAGAGAAACCTTCATAGGTTTTACCAAACTTATCTAAAAATGAAAGGAAGACATAAATAGTTCACTGAAACTAGAGATAAGGATCTAGATTCTGTTTTAGCAAAGAGACGCAAACAAAATCAAGCCTGAGTCTAGAGTTGAACAACATTCTAGGCTATAAAGCAAACAGAAATTGATATGCAAGTGCTGTGATGAAAATAAGTAAGATGAACAACTAAATGCCTTGTTATTAACATTTTTACCCTATTTTTTTTATTCTCCTCTGATGTCTTGATCCAACTTATAAAATGTCAATGTTAAATCATCAGACCAAGAAAAAACTATCTGAAAACTTCCCCTCATTTTTTTCACATCTTATTTTGATGTTGATTGTCAAAGTTATTTAACCAAATCATTTTGTCTAAAGTTTTGAAAGAGATAAACATTTAAACAGTGAGATCAGGTAAGATTGTTGACCAGTGGTTGCTTTCATGGGACTGTCTTTTTTTCTGTCTAAGAAACTATTAAGAGATTTGTGGGGTTTTTTATATAAATGGATGTTTTTTAAAAATAAATCATAACTGAAATATGTGCATGTGTGAATTTGTTTTGGTAGCAAGCTTTTTAAAACTTCATTAAATTTAGAAACATGACCAAAATGACTAGACCGCATGAATATACATTTCTAGTAAATGTATGTTTTTGCTTACAACTGTGAGCTCAAACATCACAAATAGAAAATCTTAAGTTTTTGGAACCATATTGGTTCTCAGACCAAGAAGGGACAAGAGAATCATAGATGGGCCCTAAACAACGCTCTGTGTAACATTTAGAACATTAATTAATATTTACCAGGAACCTCCTCACTTCTAGAGGTGACCAGTTGTGAATAGAGTGAGGTTCTACACCAGTAGAACTTCAACTTCTAGAGAAAGGTTCTGTCCATAGCATTTGGAGCTAAAATCTAAACATTTCTCGTACGCAACCTGAAGTACTGTACTAACATTTTGGACCACATCAGGTACTTTAAGTCAAACATGCTACAATTCAATAATGTCCAAAAATTTAGTTTTGAAACATTGTCTCTGCTGATTCAGAGGCAAAACTACCAACAACAACCCACAAAGCAGCAGCTCATCACACTTTTATTTTGAAAGCCAACACACAAAATGAAGCAGTGACGTTTCCAATGTAATGCAAGTAATTGTTTGTTTTCAGTCACATGGTTTTCAGCAAGACGATACAAGATTAGACATATTAAAAAGCCATTTTGGAGCGGTCGTTCCTCATACCTGGCTAAACCAAAATAGCACAAGATGCCTCAGCACTGTGGGATATTTTAGTTAAAACTGATGGACTGTTGATGTGAGGGATTGAACATATTATTGCTTACATTTTGTGAATAGAATATTACTATACTGTATTTATATCCACCGGCAAAATGCCAGCTAATATTGTCTATAATACTTGGTGTAATACAGGGTTCAGCCCCGGCTATGAAGGCTAAATCTTAAAAGTTTTAACTATTCCCTAACATTAAGTTAGATTATCTGACACAAGAACCTACCTTAGAAATAAAACAATATTATATATTATTATTATAAATACAACATATATTTATATTATAAATGCCAACAGTTTACACAGGTGGCAAATACTATTCTTTATTCTCTATTCTCTCTGTCATAAATAAAATAGCTCCCAAATCTCCTGTTTTTGTTTTGAAGGTTTCATAAAGACAATGATGTGAAGAAAAAGTGTCTTTAAGGAGAGACAGAGTCACTGCAGAGTACAGATGTGTTGTCTTCTTTTATCAAACTTGTCCAACAAGTTGTGAAACTTTTATTGTTGTTTTTGTATTCAGGTTACCGTCCCTTTAAAATATTCTGTTCTTCCTCATAGCTTCTTCTCAGTTTCTCTTTAATCAAACTTGTCCAACAGGCTGTGAAACTTTTATTGTTGTTTTGTATTCAGACTGTTTCCATCCCATTAAAATATTCTGTTCTTCCTCGTAGCTTCTCCTCAGTTTTTCGTCACTGCATTTTTGTAAATACAAAAACTCACACAATGTGTTATTAAATTACACTAAGCTTAGAACTTTTAAACGACCATATTAGCTAACTGCATTACAATAATTTATGCTATAAAATAGTATGAAAAGTTAAATTCTTACTAATACTTTCCATTTTTCTGTGGATAATTTTTTTTATTGTTTTACCTTCTCTATTTCAGCATTTTATTTTTCAAGGTATGTTTTTCAAGCTAGTGAAGATTTGACAATTATTCTTAATAGCAGTTGTTGCCCTTCTTCTGTTTGGCAAGTTTTTTATTTTTTTCAGTAAATCTTTTATCATTCTTTTTCCGAGTTCCTGTCTGCAAAACCGTACTATTTGTGATCAAAACGACTATTTACAGCCCTTTTAGGAGTGCAATAGTAAAAATTGTCCTTTCTTAACTCACGCTCATGCCCAAAAATATCAAAGTTGGTTATGACATCGATACGCATGCCTGCTCCCGTGAAATGTTTTCACTAGTCCTTACAGTTTTCTGTCAAGGCGGTTCAGAGCAAAGTAACATGACAGGGTAGCTCAAGCTATCAGCCATTCATTTCCATATATTTCGGAAAACTTTCAGAGCTCAGCGCACATCATCTTTGTCTCATCACTGCTATTACTGTGAGTGAGGTGGGGACATGAATCGCGGTATTATCGGAGATGACAATTAGCCCTCGTGCTCTTCAAACAGTTTTCAAATACGTATCACGGTTCCTGAAAGGGAAGGAGTTGTTTGGCCTGCTTTGTTCAGAAAAACTAACTGCCTCAGACAGTTAGTATGCTGCCTCTCCCTGTGTGTCTCACTCACATGACAGTTGAGCTGCTCTTTAGAACTACAAAGACTGAAGGTTAGAACTACAACATGGCGGAACTGTCAGTTACTACAAAGGAGGACTGAGCTGGCCTTTAGAACTACTTATGTTTTAGACATTTTATTATTGATTTTACCCAACCATTATTACACATGGGATTAGTGTGGCCATTAAAATTAAGCTTACTTAAAATTTCAAAGTAAAAGCCTTCACAATTTTTACATAAGGCAATTCTTGTTTAGGGCTTAATGTGGTTGATAACCACTGTTAACAACCTTTAAGGCTATCTTTTTTTAAATCAAATCTGAAAACAGTGAGGAAAAAATGCTTTTGACTGATTAAAATAAAAATAGTATTTTTGGTTTTATTCTTATAATCTAAAACTGTCAAAACCTATGACTCACTTAATACAATTTTGATAATACACTATATTGATATTGCTCTTTTGATTTGGCAGTCTCAAAGGGTTAACAACAAAACAAACATTTACAATAGATAAATAACAAAATAAAAGAGATATAAATAATCCTCTAAGAAAGTGCTCCTCAGTTTGGTGGGCATGTGGAGAAAACAAAGACATGGACCAGATTTTCTGTGCCTGAAAGGGAGAGAATTGGGAAGATTTTGGGAATGTTGAGGATAGAAGAAGGTCTTGCAGAGCTGGCTGATACAATATTCAAAAGTTAACTGAGGGTTCATATCTACAACAAGCAGGGGCGGAGCTTCAGGGGGCTGGGGTGGCGGTGGGGCCTTGGCCCAGGTCTAGAGGGGGTCCGGATGACAGGCAGAATATGACTTCAGGGATCCAAACCGTTATCATGTCTGATGAGAGCTGGGAAAGGTGGACCCTCTGCTGTTGAGTATGGTGTATGTAGGATTATATCAGATGGTGCTCCAGTAGATTATATAGTAGGGCTGCCCCAGTCATTGTTGGTTCATGGTTGCTAAAAACTTTACAAGACCGACTGATTTTAGTGACATAGTGGGTGTAAAATAAAATAAATAAAACGTTATGACATACAGTGGATCATCCATGTTGTCTCCAAGTGTATTCTGGGTAAAGCTTGTCACCAGCCTTCCACCAACGTCATCATCAGTCACTTGACAACAGATGGCAAACTAGATAGAGCATTTTTACAGACTAAGTTTACGTGACTACGACAGACTGGCGACCTGTCCAGGGTGAACCCCGCCTCTCGCCCGGAACGTTAGCTGGGGATAGGCACCAGCAACCCTCCCGACCCCGTGAGGGACAAAGGGTGTTTAGAGAATGGATGGATGGATGAAGTTTACATGAGTGGAGCTCCACAGAGCGGCAGACTTAAAAGGATGGAAAAAATAGAGCAAGGACAAGCCAATCTGCGCCAAGTTACAAACATCCAGAGGTTCACGAGGGGCTGCGACACACTGCGCATGCGGCGCGTGCTGCTGCGTACCCGCTTCAACTGCTGCGTGCTCGGTTCTTTGAGTCAACAATAACATAGCTTCAGTTGAAATTAATAAAGTGTTTAAATGATCCGATCGCTATCCTTGGTTCTGACCTGATTTGAATTTGTGTTGATTCATCATTAGTGACCAGTAGCCTGATGTTTTTGTTGTTCTCTTGGCTTGCTGTACTTCGTATCAAATGGATTTCAGAATGACAGTCGCTCTCTGTGGTGGTGAAACTTGTAAGCTCTGCTGTTGGAAAGTTAAATTATCATGAACTTTATTATTTGTGTATAAAGGGCCCAGTCATTAGTCTCACCCCCAAACTTTGGGTTATTTCCAAACCCAAAGTTTGTTTCTTAGATTAGCCACAAATTTATATCGTGTTTTTCTAAAGAAAGTTATTTTAAACTGTAAATTCACCTCCATGTAAAGAGTTTCAACCACTCAGAAACAAAACCGTCATTGGATCAAATCTGTTTCAACAAGTCTAAACTTTATCTGATATGCGGTTTGATAAGCAGGTTTTAGCAAAGACAAAAACCTGATTTCACTTCATAAATGTTAGTTGTGTTAATCCCTACCTGATGTAATTAGATATATACTGAAGTATCTCACAGTATCTCACATAAATAAATGATTGATTGTTTGCTGATTGTGTGTCTGGATTAAATTTCTTAGTGAGCTCAAGCCACACAGGAGCTGAAAGACAATAAATAGTAACAGCAGCAATATGGGTAAATCAGTGAAAGGATTGATGCACTTCACAAAATGCTTCTTTGTTTGTCTGTTTCTTTATCAAATCCTCTGTTGTTCTCTGTCACCAGTTGGTCCCCGTCTCCCAAGCTCTCATTACAATCCTTTACATCCCTAACAAAACAAGCCAACAGTAATTAAGGTGAGATGAGCAGATGCTGTAGTTCACAAGATTTATTTCTAAATGCAAACTTTTTACATGATAGCTGCAAATGAGATGGCAGAAATCTGATTACCTTTATATGGACTTGTCTAGCAACTCCACCTTCAACTGACAGAAATGATGAAAATGACAAAAAATGCTGCAAATTATGACACAAACAATTCAGTGATTTTACATTAGTTACGTCCAGTACAGATAAAATATACAGATTATTTTCCAAACATGAAATGTTGACGTATCAATCAATCAATCAATCAAACTTTATTTGTATAGCACATTTCAGCAGCAAGGCATTTCAAAGTGCTTTACATCAAATCAAACACAAAAATACAATGCAACATAGAATCAACAATAAAAACACAACATAGTCAGATTCCGTCAATAAATTTGCAATTGATTACGTTTTGAATACAACTCTAAACAAGTGGGTTTTTAGTTGAGATTTAAAGGAAGTCAGTGTTTCAGCTGTTTTACAGTTTTCTGGAAGTTTGTTGCATAGATGCTAAATGCCGCTTCTCCTCTTTTGGTTCTGGTTCTGGGGATGCAGAGCAGAACCAGAACCAGAAGACCTGAGAAGTCTGGAAGGTTGATACAATAACAGCAGATCTTTAATGTATTGTGGTGCTAAACCATTCAGTAATTTATAAACTAACAACAGTATTTTAAAGTCTATTCTTTGAGCTACAGGGAGCCAGTGGAGAGACTTTAAAACTGGTGTTATGTGCTCTATCTTCCTGGTTTTAGTGAGAACACGAGCAGCAGCATTCTGGATCAGCTGCAGCTGTTTGTTTGATTTGTTGGACAGACCTGTGAAGACGCTGTTACAATAATCAATACGATTGAAGATAAACGCATGGATGAGTTTCTCTAGATCTGGCTGATCCATTAGTCCTTTAATCCTGGAAATGTTCTTCAGGTGATAGAAGGCCGATTTTGTGACTGTCTTTACGTGGCTCTGAAGGTTCAGGTCAGAGTCCATCACTACTCCCAGGTTTCTGGCCTGATCGCTGGTTTTTAGTTGTAATAACTGAAGCTGTGCACTGACTCTAGATCGTTCCTCTTTAGGTCCAAAAATAATAACTTCAGTTTTGTTTTTGTTCAGCTGGAGGAAGTTTTGGCACATCCACACATTTATCTGTTCTAAGCATCTGTTCAGTGATTGGATGGGTTCTGAGTCTCCTGGTGACATCGTAATGTAGAGCTGTGTGTGATCTGCATAGTTACGGTAGCTGATATTATTTCCTGTTATAACCTGAGCTAGTGGGAGCATATAGATATTGAATAAGAGGGTCCTAGGATTGAACCTTGGGGTACCCCACATGTGACCTTTGACCTCTTTGATGAGAAGTTTCCAATTGAAACAAAGAAATCCCTGTTCTTTATGTATGTTTCAAACCAGTTAAGCACTGGACCGGAGAGTCCGACCCAACTCTCCAGTCGATTCAGTAGTATGTCATGGTCCACAGTGTCAAAAGCTGCACTGAGGTCCAACAGAACCAGCACTGTGGTTCTCCCACAGTCCGTATTTATATGGATGTCATTGAACACTTTTATGAGGGCAGTTTCTGTGCTGTGGTGAGACCGGAAACCAGATTGGAAGGAGTCAAAGCAGTTGGTTATCGTTAGGAAGCTATTTAACTGTTTACACACAACTTTTTCAATAACTTTGCTGATGAATGGGAGGTTGGAGATCGGCCTGTAATTCTGCAGTAGTGATTTGTCTAGATTGTTCTTTTTTATCAGTGGTTTGATTACTGCCGTTTTCAAAGCCTGGGGGAAAACGCCTGATGAGAGCAATGAGTTACTATTTGGATTAGATCAGTAGCAACAACAGGCAGGACTTTCTTAAAGAAATGTGAGGGTAGGACATCCAGACAGCAAGAACTGGAGCTGAGCTGACTTTTAATTTCCTCTTGGGTTTTATAATTAAGTAGTTGAAATTGGGTCATTTTTCCTGTATTTGTTTTGTTTGGGTTCAGTGTTGGTACTGACTTTATAGTGGATGTGCAGATTAATCCTCTGATTTTTTGAATTTTCTCTGAAAAGAAACTGGAAAACTGGTTGCAGGCAGCAATAGACTGAAATTCAGGTGGTAACGTGATAGGAGGATTTGTGAGCCTGTCAACTGTTGCAAATAAAGCTCGAGCATTGTTAATGTTTTTGTTTATGACATCTGCAAAGAAGGCCTGTCTTGCATGTTTGAGTGTTAAATGATAGTAACGTAGTTTTTCTTTATAGATGTCATAATGAACGTGAAGGTGAGTTTTACGCCATTTTCGTTCTGCCCTACGGCAGAGTTGTCTTGCAGATCTAACTGTTTGTGCATTTCTCCATGGAGATTTCTTCTTATTATGATAAATAATCTTATGATTATTTTCCAAACATGAAATGTTGACATAGTGCACTTTTTGCATAAATCAATGCCATGGGTTCACTCAAGGTTAGTATTTAACCATAACTTCCTCATTTCATCATCGCAGGACAGGAATGGTTGCTAAGGTGACAAACCGGCTTCACAACAAAAGTTTAGTGACTGGCAGACCGAAGTCCTAAAAATGAAAGGTGAGACTGAACACTGCAAAACATTTGATTCAAATTTAGTTGTGTCTACTATCTTCTACTCTTTAAGTA